>NW_023597054.1:37583904-37748904 GCF_011947565.3 Pollicipes pollicipes | reverse complement strand
CTGGAGCCCCTGACTGAAAAGGGAACTGAACCCCTACCAAATGGCAATCATTGCTGGGGATGTTCTTATAGTTGCTGGTGTCAAGTGTGACCCAGCACACACATGGTGAAGATGCTCTTATGTTTCCAGTACTGGTGCAATTACAGAAATGTGTCTAAGGCATGCCATTTGGGGCTCAGGCAAAGGTTGTAACAGGTTTTCCTCCACACAGGCAACCCCTCATGCTGTTGGAAAATGACTAGCTGCAACTATTAGTGCTGCACGACACATGGATGAATTACCCCGTCCCTAAATCCTGTTAGGTTCTGTGGAGCCAGTTGGCATTGCTTGCCTACTAGAACTGAAGTTTCCCCCTCATTTCTATACCTTGGAAGATGACACCCCGCTCTGCGAACTCAAATCTGGAGTCGGTCTCGGCCTACCATCAGATATAGAAGAAATCACACAAAAGTCTTTAGTTTGACGCTTAACGTTTTGCCTTTAGGCATGCTGTTTGGGGCCGATCTTCAACCTATCTGAAAATGTTATTTTGCCCGTATGGACATTGACAGGACATAGATGACTGGTCTTGGTATTGTGGTCTTGTATGATTTTGACCACCATAATCTTCAGAAGGTCAGGCAAGGTCACTGACCTTAGATGAGCATCTGACCTTTTGCTTGAAACAGCTATCTAGATCCCAAAGGCCCTTTGGGGAACGACCTGGAATTTGACCTTGTTTAACCTTATTAGGCCCAAAGGTCATATCCTAAGAATCGCAATCTATATTATAGGTGAGGTCATGTACAGGTCAATACACCCTGTGAATTTGGTGTCTATAGCTCTTAGTTCTTGAGATCTCAGGGAGATCAAATTGACCCTCCCCCACCCGAGCAAAGGGTGTCCAAGGGGCCGCCCCGGTGCGTGTTAACATTGAGTGTAACCGTTGCCACCTTCTAACTGGTTGACACTCAAGTATTTCCCTTCCATTGAGCCGACCGCTCGTTTATACGTATCACCGGTTTGAAGTAATCCGCAGCTGGACCGCAGTTAGAAACGCTCCGTGACAGTAAGGGTGATAATAGTTTCTAACGTTCTTAAAAGTTGTCCTTATTGGATGTAAAACATGGTATGGGAATACGGGCTGGTGTTGGAAAATTTGACCAGCCACAGCTGTTTCGACCACGGGTATGACTATTAGACATATTAGCAAACGTCTTGAGACTTATTTTATGGGAGAGAACGACTTAGAAGCATTCTAAGAATGATCATTAAAAAACACGTATTGTGATGCCCTTCAACACGTAAATTCACTGGCGCAATCTCATGGTGACGTCACCATGAGATTACCAGGTCTAGTCCCGACCAGGTTTCGACCCCCCCCCCCGGGTCATCCAACCTATCCACAAAATATAAATATAAATCATACCCACCAGCCTACCAGATTAAAATGCGAAATAAGTAAGGGAAGGGGCTCTGCATGAGAAAGAGTTTGGGAGGGCAAAATTTCGCTACCAAACACTTCTGTATTAGCTGAGCCAGGTCTGCCGCAAAGCTATGAACGAGGGATAATTAAACATGGTCGGGTAGCGGAAATGGAAAGGCTTAGAATTATTATTATTGAAGCACGCCATGAGCCAAGAAAGAAGGATAGCCAGAGGTTTACCAAAAACACAAATGCGGTTAAAATAATTTGCTAGCTTCAAATTTTCTCTTTCATTTGCCTTAAACTGTTCATTCTTGGTGCACACTAAACATGCTTAAGTGGCGGGCGAATTAATTCAATTCATGCGTAAAAATGTGCCAGTTTGGAGTTCAAAAATTGTGTGCAGAAAGCGGCTGACATTTTAGACCAAAGATTGTACGTTTAGAAACTATCTGAAAGAAAGAATGAAATTGCATCACATCTGTGTAAGACCGAAAAAAAACAAAAGCGATTACATAAACATAACGACAGGTTTTTCGTAAAACTTTTCGATTAATTTTTTTTTTGACAAAAACTCGTGAAAAAGGAACGTTGAAATGATGACAGTGAGCTTTTAGATTTAATTTAGGAGACATTTGTTGATTTTTTCACTTCAACATTTTGGGAGTGGTGCAATTTGGTGGTCAAGTGTTCTTTGGAAATAAAATAAACTGAGTGAAATTTTCTACCACGCTTTGCTAGTGTTTGTACCAGGCTTTGCTTTGCTGATGTGGTGTTTGCGTGGTGTGACCAAAATAAATTTGGGGATGCATGAAATTTTCGTATTTGGCACACAGCAGTATACTGTGATGCATTTTGCGAACAAACCAAGATTAATCAATGCAAGCGGCTGGAGTCGCTGGAGCTCACGGGTTTGAAGGTACCTAAAGCCCTTGCTTTGTGCTCACATATGCATGATTCATATTTAGGTGAGACGAGATATAGCCGTAGGTGTCCAGGTTCGGTGGAGCCTTGTTCATGTTTGGTGGCTTCGAGTGGGCTCAGACTTGGATGACATCTTTAAACCTCAGAAAGGTAAATATGAGTTAAGCGTGTGTGGTTAAGTCATATCAGGGAGGAATGAAAAATCCACATATATTTTGGGGCAGGGGAGTGAACAAATTTACCTCGTGGGGTGTTGTTCTCCACACAAAGTCGGCAATTCTAGCACACTGGCTTCGCCAGAGCCAGTGTGCTAGAATTACGTGTAAAAGGCATAATGTACGTGTAAAGGTTACGTGCAACGTGCAAAGGCTACGTGTTACGTGTAAGGGTTACGTGTAAAGGGTATGATGTACGCGAAAAGGAGTGTTCAAATGATGACAGTGAGCTTTTAAATTTCATTCAGAAGGCATTTGTTGATTTTTTTCCCTTTTGGGAGTGGTGCAATTTGGTGATCGAGTCTTTTCGGAAAAAAGAAATAAGCTGGGTAAAATTTTCTACCACGCTTTGCTAGTGTTTGTACCAGGCTTTGCTTTGCTGATGTGGTGTTTGCGTGGTGTGACCAAAATAAATTTGAGGATGCATGAAAACTTTGTATTTGGCACACAGTAGTATACTGTGATGCATTTTGTGAACAAACCAATATTAATCAATGCAAGCGGCTGGAGTCGCTGGGGCTGGGGTTTGAAGGTTCCTAATGTCCTTGCTCTGTGCTCAAATAGGCATGACCCAGATTTAGGTGAGACAGGATATATCCATAGGTGTCTAAGTTCGGTGGAGCCTTGTTGATGCTTGGTGGTTTCGAGTGAGCTCGGACTTGGATGACATCTTTAAACCTCAGACTCCGAGTCCTCAAAGCCCATTGGTAACATGAGCACCATATAAAGTTGAGGTGTACCTGAACATGAGAAGAAGCCAATAACAGGTCTCAAGTTAAATATTCTTTAAATCTAGCCCTGAGATGAAGGAAAGTCGCCTTGTGTGCTGGGCCAGCACACTTGGCATATTGAATTGGATACACATGCACGCAAATGAAATTGGATACAGCACGCATCTCATTCGTCACCGGCTCTGAGCAAACGAGGACGGGGCCCAGGGGAGGATCAGTGTGAGTAGAGCTGCGTTGCCGGGATGTCGAGGAAACGAAGACCTGCAGTCTCGCTGCTCTCAACAAGTGTGCCCAGGGACTGCTCAGGAAAGAGAATGGGTTGAAATAAGTCGAAGAGGAACAGAATGAGTGTTAACGTGGCGTAGCGATGTAAGATGATGATAATGACGGCATTTGTGTACAGTGCTTAATACGAAAACATTCAGCGCAATTTCTAAACACATTGTCAGTTTATTTCCCACGTTGGCAACGACACCGCACTCGTAAATAATTGTTTCGTCGCTGCGGTGGACTGTTGAAAAAGTAGCGGCTCAGAAAAGACGAAAGAAATTGGGTGCTGTCGTGAAAGGAATGGCAGAACATTTGTCCACTATTCACTGGCTTTTACAGAAAAATGAAAAATGGAAATGGATGCGTCTGCACAAGACGCAGTTCAAGACCGCTACTGGGAAAGCACTCGAGCGAGTAGCGACTTAACAACATACAGTTATTCTTGACACGCTTCAAAACGGCCAATGACCTCGGCAGCAAAATTATCTATGTCATCAGTGACAGTCAAACCCATTCAACAACTGCAGCATGCGCTCGCAACGAAAAGGTGCTACGCATGCTGGAGAGCTCACACCCCGGTGTAAGACATGCTCATTGCTTTACCTTGTCGCCTGATTCAATATAAAACAATTGTAACTTCCCCAACATGCATCACTTCACTGAGCATTTGGGCCTCAAGTGCGTATTGCACTTTCTTGTGACCCTTCATGGGAAGAGCCCATGCACCGAAGTAATAGACGCCATTAGGTGGCTGACAGGATGTATAAATTTGTAGTTCCCAGAAAAGGACCAGTCCTTACGTTACAGGATATTTTTCGAAATTGCTCCAACCATCTTGCTGGCCAGTGAATGGAGAAATTATAGACGTGGCTTATGAAATGCTCCACGGAACACAACACGGAGAGGTACATAAAGTGAGCTTGAATCGTGGCTTATTTGTCATGTGTATGTGCGCACACTATCTTTCCATGACTTTTTCTCCAAAATATTTGATCCGAACCTTTGAACAGATAGAGTTCTAGGATTAGAGCTGACGCTAGGCAGTGCTTGTGTGAGTCCTGACCCCTACCATGCCATCGTGAAATTTCAGGTCAAGGACAGAATTTGGTGGCGAAAGTTTGACATGCCTCGATGCTCGGCTCGGACCGACCTACCCTCCGGCATCACCCAACCTTTCAGCGCGACCGCTGCCCACAGCCGTAAGCCATACCTGTCAAGGTGAAATCCTGTGGCATATTTTGTCATTTACGTAGTTTAAAGGGCATGATCCACATTTTAAGGAACTGAAGCAAGCACCAAATATGATAAATCTACATTTTTTTAAAAATTGTATTTCTCACATTAGCATGCTTTTAGGTGGTAAAGACTGCTCCAGACAGCATAATGCGCGACTAGGAAATATGCTCCTCAATACACCTTTGCTTGATGCGTCTCATCGTACCTTGCACAAACACTGACTACGAGCCGACTGACGGCCGACATATCTGGAAATCGTCCTTACGAACGCCAGGTATGAACGACTCGACGATTACTTTTTTTGGCCTTGATCGTCGCGGAGCTAATGGAATGACATGAATTTGTATTGCATTGTTACGACGTGGCGGATGCCTGAGTGACCTTGAAATAGTCTCCCCAAAATAGTCTGCATATATTTGCGGGCGTGTGCTCAGAAACTGGCGGGGTTTAGAGAAGCGCAGCGCCGTGAATTGCCCCAAGTGATCTTCGAGATGGCCATTTCGGTTCAAAACCCCATACTTATGTGCAACACTTCCTTGCAAGAGAGTACAATGTGAAACACTCTCTTTAAAGAGTGTTCATGTATGTACAAACCAGGATTTGCACCAGGTCTTTCCGGTCCATCGCATGGCGCAAACGGCACATGACGGCATTGGGGAGGGGAGTGGGGGGGGAGGGGGGGGGGAGCGGTGAAGCGAGCCGTGGCTCGGGAGAGCCTGACCCGTACCGTTACGGGTCATATTCTCCGGGCCGCCGACATGCACGAGTTTGGCATGCAGGAGATGTCCGCCAGTATCTGAACCGTCATCATCGGGAACTGAGAGGCCGCTGCCTGAACGCGAAACTTGCACGACGATTCACTCAGCCAAGACAACTTCCGACGCTTAAGAACCCCACCGGTTTGTTCCAACCTGAAGCAGAGTAACCAACCAGTAATCATGAGTCAACTGTCCAGCGACGATGAAGAGTTGTTAGGCGATTTACACAGACTGGGATCAGCTTAGACAATGGATAAGGGATGGTATGCTTAATGTCCGCAAGTGGCTTTGGATGTCCACAATTCAAGGGTAAAACCTAGCACGTTTTGTACGGGGTGTTTTTGCCGTTCGTTAATTTATGTAAAGGCAGTATGGCCACCTCTGTCCTGATTCGAACGGTTCATTCACCTGCATTTGCATGATCGCTGGGTGAAAGTATTTAGTACATTTTGCAATATATATATATATATATATATATATATATATATATATATATATATATATATATATATATATATATATGCATGTACATCGTGACCCGCAGATCGAACAGGGCTGGTACTGTGCTAAGTCGATTGCATGCACAAACTAGCCCCGGAAACAATTTTAAACGAACCTGAGCATTAGTATCATTTAACAATGCATAAGAGCCAAATGGCAGTTGATAGACAAACGTCCCATTTTGGTGACGCCCGAGTGATAAAATGACTGAAAAAGCCATGTTTTGAGCGATGGGAAGTCTAGGACGACATCCGTACCCTGAGATGTTATTTTGAGTTGGAAAGACGACATACGAAAGGTGTTATCTGTATAATGTGAAGTTAAGAAGGTACATTGCGTGCTGTTGAAACGATGACCTTTGACCCGGGTAAAGGGAACTTTCCCAATTTGACGAGGGCGATTTTCTACCTCTCTCCGATCTAAAAGATACATACGCTGCCAAATTGCTCTGCATCGTTACGAGGTGCCATGGCGTTTAGAACGTACCACTGCCAACTCCAATTGTGAAAACGCCTCGAGCATATCACATGGCCCATCAATCAGATAGGTGTGATATTGTGCCAGGTAGATTTATACACCAGATAAACCCCAGCACCAATTTTCAGCAACATTTGGGACATGACCGCGTCAAATCTCCTATGCTGGTTCTGTGCTGGGTGGGAGACGAAATGAACTATTCGCACGTTCTTGTAAATGGCTATTGAGGTGAAAATACTTAGTTGCATCGTGGAATCAGACAAGGGATCCGGCGTTCAGATATCAGCTTACCCTGGCCATTGTAATTCTAGCGAGCGAAATCCAGAGTCCAAACCGTTTAGCAGGGATAAGCGGTATCCGCCTGCTTCGCTGCGCGAAGGGATAGCGTCGTTGGTGCCAGTCACACATTCTCTTGGAATTGCCAGCTAAAACGTATCGCAACTAAGGAAATGCCTATCAACCATGATCTGCATTCTACATTACCTCTGCACAATCGCAGTGGCAGCTCGTCAACACCGCGGTCAGCCCACTGCGGTCACAACCAACACGTAATCGTAGCCAAAGCCCCTACATTTGTCTGTGCATAGCTCGCTACAAAAAAGATGACCAAGAGAGCGGAGGCTAACGCAAGTTACAGTTTCCAGTGTCGCATGTCGTGATTAGCTGTTTGTTCATTTGGTTCCTCCTAAACGACCCTTGCAAATAGTGAGCGTCCCGCAAACAGGGGCATTCAGTTCATTTCAATTCGATCTGGTGCGACATGCTTTTTTAAATTCGCAGACCTTGTTCCGTTCGTCTCCTCCATCCACATTAGTTTTTATGGTTACGAAAGCCGCAGACGCGCTCTCATTTTCGCACGTGCTACAGCCGTCACCGAACGTGGGCACGGGGTGATAGCTTGCCGTGGAACGTCACAAGGTTGTACCTGCAGTGTGAGCAAACACATCGTCATTGCCGCAGCTGTCCGACCCGGTGGCTCAGTTGGTTAGAGAGCCTGCTTCCCGATCCACCCACCTGTGGCAGGGTGTCACTATTTGCCCTTGACAGGTATGGCCTGCGGCCCGTGACAGCGGTCGCGCTAATGGTCAGTTGACGTCAGAGGGCAGGACGGACCGCGCCGAGCATTGCGGCACGTTAAGCTTTCGCCACTAATTCTGTCGTTGCCTAGAATTGCGCGATCGGATGGTGAGGGTCAGGGCTCGCACAACAAGCACTGCTACCGTGAGCGCTGATCCCAGAAATCCAACCATTCAAAGGGTTCGGATCAAATTAAAAAGAAAAAACTGGCAGAGCTGTGGGTCTTGCCAATAGATCCGGATAGATCCGCACGCACGCAAACGCACGCGGACACACGCACGCGCATACACGCACGCGCATACACGCACACGCACACACGCATGCGCACACACGCACACGCACACACGCATGCGCACACACGCACACGCACACACGCATGCGCACACACGCACACACGTACACACAAAATAATGCCGGGACAATGTTGCCATGCAGAAATGGGTGGCGCAGCGTGTACCTTGACGCAAATACTTAGCAAATTCGCGCCCATCAATTCGGGAGCATTATCAGACGCATCACACGAATGTGTTTTATAGCTATTTACCTGATGCACGTAGGCACTGCACATAGCCTTGTCTGTCAGCTCATCACACCCGGCTTCGATCAGGTCTCTCGACAGCCAGAAGTTGGGTCGGTCAGGAAATCCCATCAATGATGTTGAATACCTCCAGAAATAATGACACAAATTGTCCATATAATGCAACAGGTGTTCACATACCTGTTCAAGGAGTAAGCTCCGTCGCTTAGCGGATACGGGTCCCAAGCGCTTGCACCAGCAGTCGCCAGTCTCTTATCCAAGCGACGTAGAAGGTAATTTCGCAGAGCTATTCCAACGACTATCAGACCTAGCGTTAGTACCGGCCAGACCCCACTTAAAGTCAGTCACTGCTCTGTCCGTTTGTCCCGAATTGTCGGGAAGCTATGCGATGACCTTAAAGGCCAAATTTCAAACACGCGTATGCCTGCCGCCATATCTAGCACGCCGCCATTTTCATATTTGGTTTTGATTGCGCTAATGGCAAAGTAACGGGTGACCGCATTTTTCAACAACAGATCGTCACAGGCTGTGCGGTGACATTCATAGGCCAGGTTATCAAAGGTACAGTCACGTGGGGTCATGGCACACACATGGCCGTTTCTGCAATTGCAATCGGTACCTTATTGGCGAAGTGATGAGTCACCGCGGTCTTGACTCGCAACTACTTGAAGGCTTTACGGAGACTTTGTGGTCTGCTAGCCAATGGTGCATATACCTGACGTCATGGCAGGCATGTCGCCATGGATTCCGCGCATGCGCGATGAAGTTATATGTTCGCGCTTTCGGCCTCTGCGAATATTAATCGCATATCAATCGTTGCTAATTGCAGGGACGTGATAGTATATGCTATCCAATCAGACAACCACCCTGGACGACTGGCGTCCCACATAGCCTCAGTGGCTTGAATACATCACTATATATATATATATATATATATATATATATATATATATATATATATATATATATACGGCAACGGCGTTCCACGTTATCTGAGAGCTCGCACACGTCACTGCAGGCATATTCGCTCGCCCCCGACTCGCAAATACCCGTGCGCTGAAACTCTTTCATTAGTGCCCGCTATGTCGGCGCGGCTTACCGCCGAGTAAATAAAGAACGCATCAAGAGTGGCCATCTGAGTTGCCTTGGGCTCAACTGTCGTCTGTCTTTGTTCGATGGTACATTCCCAAGTCCACGCTATCGTTTGAATTACAACCGTCAACGGGGATGGTTCTATTCGGAATTCGTTTCCGAGCCCCTTAGTGAATTTCTCCTCGCGAACGTCCCTCAGGATCTTCATCAAGCCAGCCGCAGTTCTCGCACTTTCGTGCTGAACTGAGAAAGCTAACTATTTCCCCCTTAGTCCTGAAAAACGGCCATTTGCAAGACCGTTACCGACAATTTGTTGCCGATGTCCGACGCCCACCAACGGCCGCAGAGACAGGCGACCACGGCAGCCTCACATTTATTACCCGGCCCCGTCCAGGGAGTCAGCCGTCCTCGAATACATCGGACGCACCGTCGGAAATCAGCAGATCGCGTACAAATGAGGCGCGCGGCGGCCGGCCGGCGCGCTGCGCCTACTTCTTCTTGGCCTTGTCTTTATCGTCCTTCTTGGGTGGCGGTTGGGCGCCGGCGATGTTGCCCATGGCGCGGCGCACGTCCTCGGAGCGTGCATCGACGCCCGGCAGGTTCTCAAGCACCGACTGGAGGAAAGCCGGGTCGGACACCACCTCCAGGTAGTCCTCCTCGTCGCCCTGCCGACGGCGCGCCGGGGTTACGGGCGCGGCGTGCATCACGGCCAGACAGCGGCGCCGGCCCATCGCTGCCGACCTAGCGTCCCCCGGGGACACGTCGTATTGCACTCATTACGGCGGGCGCCGCCGGCATCAGAGAGCATCGGACGTACAGAGACGGGGAAAGGCTGAGAGCGCCGCCGGCCGCATAGCCCTGGGCACTCGTGTCAGTAATCTGAGTGCATCGCCTCAGGCTTACAGTGTACTGACAACATGGGCTGAGACGGCAATACGAGACAGCATATGCAACACGAATATGCACACACCGATACGTAACCATGCTGAAGCCCACCAGCTGCAAGATAAAACGCCACTACAACCGAGGCCTAACAGCCGGCATTTCAGGCGGGAAGCAATATGAACGTCACGGCCCGCAGGCCGCTGGCGTGGGGTGGCCCGGCGTCCCTGTCTCCCCGCGCCCCACCCCTCCTGGGCGTCGCCCCCCCCCCCCCTTCCCTCCCCCCGTCCAGTGCGGTGGGCGGCGGGCGGGGCGCGGCAGCCAACCTGCTTTTTCTCCTGTTCCGGCTGATCGGTCTCCATCGGGGTGGGCGTCTCGTCGGCGGCCTCTGGGGAGATGTCGCGCTTGGTCAGTGACGGCTACCACGGCCCCGACCCGGCACGCGCCCCTCCGTGCTGAGCTGAGCCAGCCTGCCCGCCCGCCTGGGCGTGTACTGGCCCGTACCGGTGGCTGTGTGCATGCGCCTGTGACACACTTCTGTGGCCGCGGGGTGCAAAGATGCAAATT
Organism: Pollicipes pollicipes; assembly: GCF_011947565.3. NCBI lineage: Eukaryota > Metazoa > Arthropoda > Thecostraca > Pollicipedomorpha > Pollicipedidae > Pollicipes > Pollicipes pollicipes. The sequence goes on along the minus strand of NW_023597054.1, from coordinate 37,738,231 downwards.
TGTATGGGAGCCACAAGACAAACGAGGCGCCAGTATGGCCGCTACACAATTTTCAGTTCGGCGTCAGCAGGATGTGAATGCTCCAACTGCCTCCAGCCCAACGTGACTGAAATTACGTAATTAAAGCCAGGTGGGGCAGGATCGAGTCTTCTGAGAGGAAATTAGTTTTCCGCCTCATCTGCTCAGTACGCTGAGCCTTTCTTTGAAAACTTAAATCAGGTGCAAATTTGCCTCCCATCACACATAAGCGTACGTAACTGAAAGCGCTCTCGGAAATAAGGCCGTAAGGAATTCCGTGGATGGGAGGACTTTTGATGCATCACCACTAGGGTTTCAATGGACATGCCTTCCAAACGTTTTATTCGTAAAGATGTCATCGTTAAGAAAAGATGCGACGCCTTTTGCAGCAATCGCGATTTCCTTCGACGCAAACAGATGCTCTTAATTATTAACGCCAGCCGACAAAGCCGACGGAGGGCGCCGCGGGGCGCCGGCGACAAATGGCCGGCCGACGCCGATGGCGACGGCGGTGCCCGATTGCGACGTTATTCGGCGACGCGCCGGTTATCTGTGACAAATGGTCCCGGGAGGGCGGCCGATCGGACCAGACACGGCAGTCGGCAGTCCACACGTATACACACACATACACACAGGGGCGAAAAATGGTCCCGGGAGGGCGGCCGATCGGACCAGACACGGCAGTCGGCAGTCCACACACACACACACACATATATATATATATATATATATAATATATATATATATATATATATATACATCCACACATCCACACACCCCACACCCACACCCAACACCCACACCCACACCACACACAGGGGCGAAAAATGGTCCCGGGAGGGCGGGCCGATCGGGCCAGACACGGCAGTCAGCAGTCCAGACATATAACACACACAGCGGTGGACAAATGGGTCAAGGAGGGCGGCCGATCGGGCCAGACACAGCAGTCGGCAGTCCAGACATATATACACACACACACGCAGGGGCGAGAAATGGTGCCGGGAGGGCGGCCGATCGGGCCAGACACGGCAGTCAGCAGTCCGACATATATATATATATATATATATATATATATATATATATATATATATAATATATATATATATATATATATACACACACACACACACACACACACACACACACACACACACACACACACACACACACACACACACACACACATACACATACACACACACACACACACACACACAGCGGTGACAATAGTCCCAGGAGGGCGGCCAAACGGCCAGACACGGCAGTCGACAGCCAAGTTACAAGCGAACATCACTTCCCTACATCATGGACATTTTTTTACTGTTTTTTGTCCTTTCCCGCGGGGGGAGGGGGCGGCAGCGGCCTCTTGGGAGTTTTGGCTCGACGATGTACGACCGAGGCGAACACCTGACAGCGGCAGCGGCACTCCCAAAGACACACACACAGCTCCATCCACGTGGACCGTTACGTTTTTCTCCAGTTCCTTTAGGCAGGCCAAGTGCATTTTCACGTTAATAGACATCCGCTTCGTAAAATGCTATGAGACTGAAGAAACGGGGCAGCGATTATGATCAGTCATATCACCCCTGCTTTTTGGCGCTTTGGCTGCCCGCCACCACATGTTAGCAAAATAGGTATCACAACATCCGAATAGCGATATCATGTGACTGGTAAATGTCCCGAGGGAGCTGGGGCTGGGCAGCAGCATTAGAAGAAAGGCAACCTAAGTAACTTACAGCACTTTGGCAGAGTGCACAGCGCGGCACTTAGCGATAGCACGCTGCGTGGTGGTAAGCTCTAAGTCTGTCAGACGCGCTCTCCGTTATCTGCTCTCGGAAACACACCCGTGCACCATTCATTCATCAGCTGTAACTCATTACTTCCTGGAGTAAAGAACGTCTCCTTTCTGTGGGCCTTCCCCGCTTTTGTGGGTCCCACAGGCGCGCATAAACTTACAACGCAGTAGGCCGCGCGAATGAAAGCGACGTCGGGCTCGTGTCGGGCTTGCAAGTGTTGCACAAATCGCGCTGTACGTGCAAAAACACGTTGTAATGTGTCCAGACCTCAATATTGTTCGAATCGCCGGATGCTGGGATTGAAAAACGACAATCACGAGATCGCGGATTGGGATCCTACTAACAAAGCTATCCTACATCATCACAACTGCATGTTTTGATGTTGTTGATGACATAGCAAAAATTTATCACATCGGAGCATACTTTTCCACTGCATCTTCGTATCTCAGTGGTGGGAAAAACATGTGACCTGACGAATTGATAGCAATGGTGTGCAAGGAGCATGTCTTTGCATGCATAGCGTTCGTTCCTGTCGACTTTTCTGTCTCTGTCTGCCTCAGCCACTGATAGGATTCAGGCTAAAATAAGAGGTGGAGCCGTCCTGCTGCCGTCCGATTACCTCCGATAACCAGCCCTTTCCCGAACATCGAGCCTGCGCCGCGGTGTGTGCGGTTGCTCGGATGGGAAGGACTCCCAGGCTCCCGCACTCCGAGCCTGCGCTGCGGTGTGTGCGGTTGCTCGGATGGGAAGGACTCCCAGGTTCCCGCGCATCGAGCCTGCGCCGCGGTGCGCGGTTGCCCGGATGGGAAGGACTCCCAGGTGGATCGAACGACGGTCCCACCTGTGGCCGCCGGTCAGAGGCAGGCTCCAGGTGAGGTGAGGCGTTGTGAGCACCCAGGATAAAACGACCATAAAGGAGAACAGGATCGACGTCTGTCAAGCGAGTGCCTTCTAATAGAGACGCTCCAGGCGGGCGGAAACATCGCTTGGCTACCCGGTGAAGCGCATGTGACGCATAGCAGTTCAGGTATCCTCTAGCTTCGTTCCTCCAGGCGTTGTAATTCTGTAGCTGCGTGTGATTTTCCAACCTACGTTGTCTATAAAAAGGGAGCTTGCAGTTCATAACGCATTGCGATATGTCAATGAAAGCACCCATCCTCTCTCTCATTCCAAAACCTTACCGACTGCATGTGTTTTATTGAAACTGACAACGTACCTGACAATGACTTGCTTGTTAGATAACAATTAATTATCTTAATTGATAGCTTCGCTATCCTCGAGCAAAAGTGGAAACGGGAGTGTCGCACCTTTAGGGTATATTTCAAAAACAACTTAGTGAAACCTCAGGACTAGTTAGGTGCAATCAAAACACTAGGCAATGCCACTACAGCAACTTCGAGACATAACGATTTTTATTTCACTTGTTTTCAGGTCCCAATTCCGCTGTCAACGTTTGGTAACAGCACTACACTTCTTCCCCGCAGTCGCGATCACCGTCGTCATAACAACCGCCGGGCGCGCTTTTACTGGTGCGAATAAAAAACCGTTTGCGATTGGCCCAGTGGGCAAAGACATCGGAACATGTGAAACTCCCCCAAAGCCAGTGCGCCTAGAAAAGAACCGATTAGTTGGACACAATAGGGAGAAATCAAAGCCATAATATGACGTTTGGTTGAATTCGTGGAATAGTGGCTTCATATTCGCATATCCTTTTGTCTGAAGAGTGTTTCAAGCTTTTGCCGCATTTATTGCACAAACCTTAAGACACATAAGTGTGTCGCAAACATCACGGCACATACGTTAGACAAAGCAAGGGAAACGAAATCCCTTCCTTGCATGGTGGTGAGCATGGAGTCAAATGAGATTTACCATGCGGGGTCGGCTCCTTAAAAAGAAAACCTGAGCACTGGGCACAATCTGGTTGCCGAGGGTTTCTAAAAGATAACTGTCTGTTATAGTGTAATATAATAATAATTAACTGTTTATTTTTTTACAAATCCTCCAAATTCATCCACATCGTGGCATAGAAAATATCCGCACACGAAAACGAACGCAGCAATTCACATTTTAGAAACTAGAACTGGGAAAGTGACAGTCAACCTGTCCGCGAGAAGAGATAGCAAATATCTCGTTACCATCTTACCTGTAGACGGACGATAATACGTAAGTTCGAAGTCGATGCTTGCACCTTTGCTACCACATCAAATTTCCCACCAGTGACTGCTTGGCGTGGCCGTCACGCCAACGCCTTCATACAGCGGCTTTAACGTTCGACTTCATGAGGTGGTTGACGAACTTTTGGGTGACTGAGCGATATGATGCAATGAAAACTTTTGTGCTTGAGCCAGCTGTGAAGACACCGCCCAATTATTTTGGGAATTATTTTAACGTCAAACATAGGCAGATCCTGGGGGGGCACAGGGCCATGGCCCCCCAAAAAACTCTGCGAGTATGTTTTGGCCCCTCCAAAACATTCCCAGAACTTCGTAAAAGTTTCGCCTACTCACCGTCTGTTTTAACTTTGGTGATGCGGCATCAAACATTTCTTTCCGTTTCGGAACAGAAAAAATTCATGAAGAAAAGTCGGCAGCGATTTGAATATCAAAACAAAACGCATGTTGACGCGGCTTAGTCATACTTTGCGCAAACATCGTGTTTGTGAAGTGCACTGGACCTCGGATCCCACACCAACCAGCTGGCGACGAACTGTTGCCCCCCCCCCCCCCCCACCAAAAAAACTCCAAGCTAGATCCGCCTCTGACGTCGAATGGCAACAGAAACAGACAACAGACACGACACACCGCTAAAAACAACAGAAAAGTCAAAAGGTCCGATCAAGGGCGGATCCAAGGGGAGGAGGAACCGGACCATGGCTCCCCCTCCCCCCACACACGCACGTAGATGGCCCAAGATGGGAAAGACGTGTTTCCGGACTTGGACAAAATCAACAAACTATGACAAAAATCTGTTTATTTAGACATTTTTGAAAGAAAAGAAAGCCAAACGCGATGAGTCTTCGAACAAAGTAGAACAAATATTCAAATTTTGGACCCAAATCGGGTTACTCCCTCTCCAGCCCCCCCCCCCCCCCCCCCCCAGGACGACATTGTGGATCTGTCCGCCATTGAGTCCGATGCTTACCGTACCGTCGGAAGAACCAGGCTAAAAGCGCAGTGACCTTTCTGCCGTAGCACCCTAACGAGAGTGAAAGTGCCCGGAGGAGGCAGCCGCGCCAGGAACGCAAGCCTCCGACGCAAGGCCGGCCCTGTCCTAGCCTTTCTACCCTGACCAGTAGGCCTCTAACAGGACAGCCAGCTTTCGCTCGGCCAGCGGTCCACTTATGCGGCCCAATCGATGACGAAGCCGGCCCTAAAAGTGGTATCACAGTGGAACCATTTTTCAATTTGCGTTGCCAACTTTCCAGCCACTGGCAAGAAAGTGCGTAATTTTTTGTCGGGCTCCGACAAAAAAAGAGCGAACCGAGTGACCTGGATTTGGCCAAAACGCGCCAGTTTTCTCCTTTGCAACGGCAGCACCACAGCATCCTGGGAGGTGAGCGGGGTGACGATGCCATCACCGTAACGCCAATGCTGATGCGCACGGACCACTCGGGCTTAGCCTGGTCCTAGGCTGGAGCATTCTGGAGATTGCGAGCGGTCCCTGTCTTCATCCAGCAGTTTACGCTGGGTCATCATATTAACATATCACAAACGTGTCAACAGTCTTCAAAAACACTTCTTTAAACAGCAGCTCCTGAACAATGGGCTCGCATTGCAAAATTCATAACCAGCGGATGGTTAAAAGAAGGGCGCGAAAGTTAACCATTCAAAGATTTATTCACGTGCACAACAAAGCTGTTTCCGTTATACCTTTTTGCGAAAAGAAACATAACTAATATCACGCACTCAATCACGTAAAAGTAAGTGAACATTTCAGTGGGTCGCTAAAACGGTGCTATCAAGCGCATACCAATATACTCGCAACTGCAACGGAAATTATCCTTCGCAGATTGCTAGGCATAGAAAAGCACATCGCGCTGGACGCTCTATGTCATTAAGGTTTCTGTGCCTGACCATCACACCACCGAACGCGAATATGACCCGAGAGTGGTAACACGATCCCGCTGTTGCTGGTCATTATCGTCTGCAGTGGGGCGTAGGCGGTTCCGCCAACTCTCAGCCGTGTGGGCCGGGGGGGGGGGAGGGGGAGGGTTCCGTCGGTCTGCCTGGTCAAAGAAAAAACTGCCTGGTCAAGGAGCTTCCCTTGCAAAAACATCAAAATAGATCCCAGCTGATAAATTTGTGTGGCTGTCACAATACTTGTTATGAATACCATATATGCTATGTGTGTGGAAATTGTATTCCCGGCACTTTCAAAGTGATGTATGGACAGCACCATTGCCTGCAATGCCTACCCTGGTTGAAAACGTTATGATGTGCAATAAATGGTAATAAAATAGCTAAGCATGACGCAAAAATTATTCTCTAAAATTGACATCATTTGGATAACACGGCTGCATACATCTTGTGCATCACTATGTCATAAGGCAGCACCTAGCCTGCGTGAAGTCATATAACAGAAACTTACTTTCAATGATCAGCCATACAGAAATACCCTGTTCCGATGACAAGTACAGCAGGCTGCTTATGATTGGATCCATGAAAAGCCCTTTTTCAGTGATCATTGACAGCTCGTGTTTACTTCACATATTCCCTTAAGCTCTGAAGGCTAAGGTCTGGCAATCCCACCTTCAATGCCTAAGACATCCTTAGTAAGCACAAGCATTGCGTACTTACTATTCACATGATCTCGATCACAATCGTAATGCAAAATAACGCCTCCATGAGTGGAGCATTTTGGGATCAAACTGAGCGCTGAAAGAGCTGATGAATGAAAGGTAGCTTCCTTCACCGAATTTATCAATTATGAACAACATTGCCACCAAAATCAACCCCCCGTTCCGCACCCATCTCCACAAGGCCACACACCGTCTGCAACACGTGTTGCTCTGTTTATTACGTGGCACTCAGCACTCAGCACTCAGCGCACTCCGCTGCTTAGGCTACATAGCGTCAACTGCCTCTCACCCTGGCAGAAACGCGCGCATCGCAGGTAATCGCAACCCGCACCCAGACCCGTCAGCCACCGCACCATCGGCACTTGTCCCTTTGCTTTCACATCCTGACAAGCGTTGCTTTTCATCCAAAGCGTCATAATTATAGCTGGAGATAAATCCCCAAAATCGTCAAATAATTTGGTCGGTTCGATTATCAAGCCAGACAAGTGAAAGCTTATAAATCATTTTACCTTAATCGACGGCGGTTCGGGTTAAGGTAATACAGTAAGGCTAGCATTATCTCAAGTTTGATGGTCGTTGTCCTGGCAACGGGACGCACAAATCTACGCCACTGCCAAAGGTACAAACTACAACAAAGGTTACGTGACGGCTTTGAGGAACCGGCTTAATATGTAGTTTGTAAAATCGAAAGTACACATTAGCACATGGCGTAAGATTGTGCTTTCGCTTTGAGAAATGGCTGCTGGTCGATAAAATTGTCCATGACATGAATTCATCTGAATGAGTAGCTAAATACATTGTCCATTCGCTTCATTGATGTCATAGGACGCAACGCTTCTTTCAAAATGCAGAAACAACTTTTGTGGTTCGCTCCACTACCAACAAGGTTGATGTTGGTTGCTTGAGAACCCATGCACAATAAATATGCGGCTTCCTCACAACTCCGGCTACCCTGACGGGCTAAATGCCGTTGGACTCTCTGCACACCACTATGCAAGTAATCCCCTAAATTTTCGGCCACGTCCGTCATCACGTAAATTCAACGAAACGTCCCATCATGGCTTTGCTTTCTTCCCTAGGCGTTCAGCACAGTGGGTCCTCTCGAAGCACACTTAGCTTTTGGGAAAAAGACTTATCACATGGTCTGTAGTGGCATTCAAACTACCACCAATGCTGTTCTCGGCCGGCGGCTTGCGTCGCCCGGTGTACCAATCGCAAACGCTCATTTGTACTGACGTCATTCATACCAAAACCAGCGCCACTTCCAAGACCGAAGGACATCAGTGAGCGGGTTACAGGAGGTCAAAAGTGGCACCTCGAATGCGCAACAGGTGACGACGAACATCAGCATATTCTACCGTCGTCAGCTGTCGAGAAACAGGGCTACACTGGGATTACAAGAGACGAAAGAAATCTAGTGCTGTGACAGCGTGTTTGGACCAATTTGGAAGACTGCGCAATTTGAACCTGAAGATTAAAATTAATTTGCTTAACATATCTTAATAGTGCCGCCGTGACACTACCTAGTGCTATTATCAGAAATAACTGGTCTCGCCGCCTAACTGCTTTGAAGTGATGCCCAAAAGGAGGCATACTTCTTTTAACAGCCATCGCCACAGCAATGTGCTCTAGTGATGCAGAAACATAAGGATTTACACCCCATTTTAACAGACCCTATGCTGACCGCAAACGCATTTAGCTGCATTTAGCTGCAGCTGCATTTAGCTGCATTTAGCTGCAGCTGCATAGCACAAACGCCTTTAGCTGACCAGACGTTTCACCCGCGACGCCCTCTGGTACAGAACACTTGAATGCGTTTGTCAACACTTGACAGGGATGGCAAGAAGAGCACGGAAAAGGTTGGCATTAAGCTCCGAGGCAAGCTGAAAAACACGGACCGAAACCGGGCCCCGACCTCAGCGATCCGGTGTCACGGCGGCACGAGGCTCACAGGCTCTGGCGTAGAACACTGGCAGTCACACTGGCCAAAATGCCGGTGAATCTGTGCAGCAGAACATGCGTTCTCGTGGGCAAACCATGGGCTAAGCCGTTTTGGGACATTCGAAGGATTGATGTCCGATCTCAGCGGAACAGATGAGAACGTGTAACACATTCAACAGTGTGGAGGCGGATGTGCCGGCTACGACTCCCAAGCGAACCTCGCAGCCAGACATGCCCGTAATCAACAGAACAGCGAACGACGTCACCTTTTCCGAACCTGATTTCGAATGCCAGAAGCCTAAGTCGAGAGGTTATGGAAGCTACATAAGCATACATCGTCTGTCTGTCTTGTTCATGGTGACGCATATCCACCCAACATATTGACGTTGTTCGGACTTATAGATCCCAACTGCACAGATCGCAATTCATTCAAACATTTGTTGATTTGTTGATTATCAATGCCAGATCTGGCTGGACCCATGGCCGCCAAAACTTGGCAAGCAATGTTCTTTTATCAAAAATAAATTTTGCAACACATCGATCAAACACGATGGTATTGGTTGCCAAAGATGTCTGGGTCTATTAATTTAACCTTTGATATATTAGCGGAGTCAGCATCACGTCCGTACATCATGGTGCACAACTGCCCCGTATGTTAGTGGCCCGCTCGTCCCGCGCGGCGCAGGGTATCTTCCCGGATTACTCGAAGTGAATAACCTTTATGACGAGAAGACACATTCCGCGCGCCCCAAAAAGTCGTACGCTGGAGTCGAGGCGTGCCTTAAATGGTGGTAAATGGACGCCCGGACGCCGCAGAGCACTGCGGTCGTCTCAACCACAACGGCATCTCTTCCGTCAAATTAATCGACTGAGCTGAATGTGACTGAATCACAGACACCATCAATCTTTATACGACATCCAGCATAGTTTCATAGCGAACATTAAGCACAACTAACCGAAAAGGGAGACTCTACCGAGAAGCCGCAAATGTGTCCAACATCATTGCTCTAAACGTTTCAGAATATTCGTTTGTGTAGCACTGCTACAGTCGTTTATGTGGAAGTGGCAGGGAAGGAAGGGATTGGTCTCGCAATGCTTGACTCATCTCTGTGAATACATTTAAAATGACGGCTCGGTGATGTTGAACTTAGATAAGGCCACCACCAGAACGCATATTTGCAGTCCAAAGTCACTGCGTGCCTAAAATATGGGCACATTTCGCTGAGGGCAGTCATTTTTCGCCCTCGTTCACCCTGCATCCACGCATCCTCTGCCTTGCTTAACACACAAATGCTCTTCTCCCATCATCTTTTGTTTTCCTCCATAAAAGTACTGCTGTATTCACACAATGCAGTTGAAACACTAATCCGTTTTGTGGCCTCTCATTTTAATTTCTGGGTTAACTCGACTCAGTCCTGTCCGATAGCTAGGCGAAACAAAATGGGCCGACAGGAGCATCCAGATTTGGAATGTAAGTTCCTTTATTTGCCACAACGTAAGTTGCCATTGCAAAACACATCGAAGCTTTGGCGCTCCATCATCTTTGCAGTAAATCCAGACATGGTGCAGCGATGCAATTTTGGCTTCAACGAACTGTCCGCGCCTTTATTCTTTAAAGCAAACAATGTTGCTTAAACGGCATTGCAAATAAAGTTCAGGCGGTGTTAAATTTCCGCGCTTCATAACGGATAGGTATGAACGGAGTGGGTAATGAATTGTGAATCGAAGTGCCCATCTGCATGTCTGATTCCGCCTCTTATATATCATCCCAAGCACTTCATATTTCATATGTTTTTGTATGGTGTTAGTGGATGAAAAGCTTGCCCTGAAAATAGTACACGTCACATGTGCAAAAACGTCGGTCCTGTGACCAGTCAAATAAAAAGCATTCGCCGTAGTGCGACTTACATGCATTCGCCGAGGTGTACCTACACTCACGCTGTTTCCTCCCAACAACTGACTTCTCTAGCACTGGAAACCTTACCGCACTGAGCAGCTTTTTAAAAGAGTATTTCAACAGAAGATTAAGAAGCTTCATGAGAAGCACCATTCAGGCCAAGCTGTAAAGGAAGACTTCAACAAATCGCACGTTACAAGTGACATGTGCTGGAATGCGACACAGATTTCACAATCAATAAAATGCCCAGTAAAAGGCCCATGGTATGACCATATTTCCGTTTGCCCATGGCAAGACCTTGGCATGGGATGCCACATGCATTAATACGTTTGCCACCTCCAACCTCATCCCTTCCGCGATAGCCGCTGGCGCCACAGCTAAAGAAGCCGAATACGGAAAGAACAGAAAACGCTCGAGCCCCGCTCCGCGGTCTCAATTACAACCAGTTGCGTTTGAGGAGCCTGTGGTCCATCGACGAGAAATGTTGCCGGAAGTCTAGAGACTGGACTGATTTCCTCGTCCGGCCACATACGAGAAAGTGTTCAGCTCTGGCAACGTTTGGCCGTTGCCATAATCCGAGGGGACGCGAGCTCAGTGGCATTCACTTTACACATCTTCGAAAAAGGAGAACCTATGCACGCCCATCACAGAGACGGCATGTCGCGACAGCGTGCAGCGTCACCAAAAGGAGAGACCGCGAACGCCAAGTCTCCCAAAGATGGGATTGGCGGTAGTACAACGCGGCTTGCGACACCGCCACTCGGCCTTGCCATACAAACAAAACAACACCAGGCCCCCAAAACATGACCTAGTGTACTAAACCTACTTGTACTAAACGCCATACCTCGAAGGGGTTATGGTTCCGCCAAACCCGCCATACCCATACCTACCTATGGCCCCTAATTTTGGAAGTGCCTCCATGACCGAATAAGCTTTTTTGTGCGAACAAACTGCAATTTTCTTGAATATGCTGCGATTTAAGGATCTTGGCCACAGTAGCTTTGAAAAACTTGTCATTAGAACACATCAGCCAACTGAAAATTACACTAAGTAGATACACTAATAAAAATATAATGTGGTGGTCGCCAGCGCGGTGAAAAACATCACACAGTGCCAAAATAACTGTGGGTAAAAATGGCTGGCCTCAGTCACGTCATCCACGCGCCAATCGGCGTCAGGTCACACAGTCGTTTGAAACTGCTTTAATCTGACATCACTAGTGTACACCGTCTGACCCTGAGTGCTGTACACGGTTGTCGTTGAACGCGATGCATGCGTAAGTCAGTCACCGGCGTAATGGCCGGCGCGGGCCCGCAAACAAGGTGTGAATGAGGCCCGTACCAATACAGTGACCGGCCGACGCAAGCCCCTGTGAGGCGGATAGTCGGCGGTCGGACCGAAGCAGTTCAGGCTCCGCATCATTGAGCGAATCATCAAGCCTTGACTATTGATCGGCTCAAGTGCGGCCAAGTTGTGTCTTCCATCAAAACATGCCGTAAGTTGGGAGCGTTTCAATACCGCTTCGCCACGAAAGCAAAGCCGAACAAGGCGGTTGGAGCCCTCGCGCACCGGCCGTCAGTACATACAGATCGCCACACCACCCCAAGGTCAAGGCTCCCTGATGATAATCTGATGATAATGAGTGTAGTTTTGCGCCACCCGACCGCGAATGGTAACGTGGGACGACATCACTCAGCACCGCAGCATCAGCAGCCTGCCAGCTGCCCGTGGTGACTCGGCACACGAATCAGCCATAACCCGGCCCGTCTGCATGGCAGACCTGGGAAAGGCCAAGCTCCGGGAGAGGGGGGGGGGGGGGGGGGGAGTGATGAAAAGACCAGACGGGGAGGGAGGCGACGGTAAGGACGGGCGAGAGATGGAAGTGCGGGAGGGGAAGAGGCAACAGTTTGCGCCGCTCTCTACCTCCCTCCCTTCCCTTCCCTACTCACGGTCGGCCATTGACATCTGCATGGCGTAGGCGATCTGCTCCTCTTCGGTCATGGCGGCGAAGTCAGGCGGTGCCGGCGGGGTGCCGCCTCCCATGGACATGGCCAGAGCCTGCGGCGGGCGGCTGAGTCATGCGGGCTGCCCTGGCCGCGCCGGCTGGGGCCGCTGGTGACAGCCGTGGCCACAGTACAGCGTCGCGTGCCATCTCCCACTGCCTGACGCGCGCGCCCAACATGCCGGCCGGTACGCACTACGACTTACGTCCGACTGCCGCTGGTGACAATGCCAGATACGTGTCATACTGCCGCCGGAGTACACAGCTGTGCGTGCATTAGCACGCCCACCCCCCCCCCCCCCCCCCCACCTCACCTCCCTGCGCCTCCCAAGCCATCCACACAACACCGTCCCCAGTGTAAGGGGAGAGGGGGACTCCAGCAGCGGCCGGTCGCTAGCTGCGATGCTCACCTGTTCCAACATGGCCTCCTCGCCGGTGGCAGCGGCGCGGCCGGCCGGTGCCGCCGCCGCCGCCGCCGCGTCCACGGGCGCGCCGGCCGCCGGCGCCGTCTCGCGCCCCTGCTCCTGCTGCTGCTGCAGCGCGCGCTGCTCGTCCATCGAGACGCGCAGCGCCAGCGCCAGCTCCGGGTCTTCATTGGGGTCGACGCCGAACTCGAAGCCCGAGCCGCCGCCGATGCCAGGCGCGCCGGCACCGTCCTCACCCTGGCCAGAGCAGTGGCTGCCGTCAGCGGCCAGTAGCAGTACTTTCGTACTATCGCTTATGTAATGATACGCAAGTTTTTTTTAGTTACAATACATATCGAGACCGCAATAACATGTATTGCACTTGAAGGACACCGGCTTCCATGCCCTTCCTTTGCGAAGTAGCGTCGCAGCAAGACCGACACGACCTCTATAGTCGCCAGCTTGTTTTCCGTCACCGTGCATCCGCTGCGCTGCTTCTGCATTAGCCTGGCAAAGGCCTCCGCTGGTTTCTACGGCGGATCAGGCAAAGGACGTCTCGAGTGCTGCTCGTTTCGTCGCAACGTTAGCAGTTCGTCCCCGGGTAAGCGCCAGTCCCCATCCAGCAAAATGTATGCCAATCGTAGGCAGTCGCGGCCAGGGCATGTTGGAAAACCCGGACCTAAAGAGAGCTATACGTTGGTCAGCGCCACTCTTTGTTTTCGGCTTTGTCAGCGGAGGCTACCAGCACGCCACCGTAACACCTGGTCGATGAGATCTGAGTGTTTCCAAACCGCCTGCCATGACTCTTTTCGATTTGAACATTGTACGCGTCCCATGTTAATCGAATGGGGAGGTGAGGAAGCGGTGATGTTGAAACAGTGCAGACATACACCAACAGATCCAACAGGCTACGAGTGCCTTGAGACCATTACAGCTTAACTGGTACGGCATTGCGCCGTTTATTCGTACACATTTCACGGCGTTCCATCATAAACATTTCGTCAAAAAGCCATGACGGCGCATGTCAAAGACGTGACCGGGTCGAGTTGTTACAAAAACTTTGAAATTTACGGAGCTGAACTCGGACCTTGCTCGGCTTCCGGCCGCACTGCCAGCACGAGAGCGTGCTCGTAGAAGTGGTGATACCAGTAAACCGTGAACGGCAATAAAGGGTCTTGATAATGGTGCGGCAAACTCCGCCAGTTGCCCAGATAGGTACGGAGCGCCACAAGAAAGGTATCGATGGCATTCGAGCACCGGCAAAAACTTATAACAAGCTGGCGGAGGCATATAATGACGCTCGCCTGAAATAAGGAGTGAATGCGGTGTCATGCTTCTCAGAATTGACTGAAGACGCCTACGCTCACTCTGGACGGAACGGGACGGAGACACGCGGACGGGGACGGACGAAATGTAACTTTGGCAAATAAACTTAAATTCCAAATCTGGATGCTCTTGTCGGACCATTTTGTTTCGCCTACCTATCGGACGGACGGATGAACGGATGGATGGATGGACGGGACGGACGGACGGACGGACGGACGGAGACGGACGGACGGACGGACGGACGGACGGACGGACGGACGGACGGACGGACGGACGGACGACGGACGGACGGACGGACGGATGAACGGATGGACGGACGGACGGACGGATGAACGGATGGACAGACGAACGGATACGGACGGACGACGAACGAGACGGACGGACGGACAGATGAACGGAACGGATGACTGGATGCTCTGTGTCGGACCATTTGTTTGCCTAGCTATCGACGGACGATGAACGGATGGACGGACGGACGGATGGACGGATGGACGGATGGACGGATGGACGGACGGACGGACGGACGGACGGATGAACGGATGGACAGACGAACGGATACGGACGGACGAACGGAGACGGACGGACGGACAGATGAACGGATGAATGGATGAGCGGACGGACAGACGAACGGACGAACGGAGACGGTGGACGATGACGGGTGGACGGAGACGGGTGGCAGCAGCAGCAGTAGCGACGCCGCCGCCGCCGCCGCCGCCGCCGCCGCTCGGCGCCGGAGCGGTGCCAGCTCACCTGCAGTATCGGTGATGAGACGAGCGCGTCGGACAGATGCGGCCCAGTCGGCACCGTCACCAGGTGGCTGCCGGTGCCGTCTTTGCCGTTGATGGTGTTGATGAACTGGCTGAGGATGTCCGTGTTGGCAGCCTGACAGCAGACAACAAACAGCACGTGGAAGAGGTCGCCAGAGATTGGCGATGAGACCCTCGTTTACATCACGCAGGCTCAGGGCATCGCTGGGAACTCGGGGTCTAGCGCCTGTGCTAAGCATAGTTGGATCGCACGGTTCTATGCCGCAATTGCAATGACGGTGAGTGATCTCCTTTCCAAAATAGCCACGTTTGCGTAGCAGCTTAGCACCTTCTCACTAATCCTCGCCAATATGATTTCAAAACAAACCTGTGAGCAGCTGGACGGTACTACTGGCTCTACACCGATTGCGTACCTGGACTTGCTTGCGCACCTGATTGCGTACCGGCCCGGATTTCGACAAAAAGTCGAAAATAACAACCCAAATGCTCACAGTATGGAATGATTTCATTTAGCATATGATCAGGTGGGTCATCAGCAGCATACTGTGCTGGCTGTTATTGTGAGGGTGATGTGCTCTTAAATAAAAGCTGTTTCATACGCAAACCATACCTCATAACCACTAACGGTTCTTAACAAAATGGCCAGGAATCTGTTTCACTTTCATTTCACTAGTCTGGCTCACTGGCGGACATAAGCTGCAGGTACTGCTCTGTTACATCCACAACAGCTGTCCAAATCTGAATATCTGTGAGGCATAGTTGTCTATTAGTACCTGTGTCTTCATGCATACCGGAACACGCTATTTATGACCAGGACGACGGGGTTGCTACGTAGGATATACCTTATTGCGACTGCCATTAATTTTGAACGCATGGGTCTCAAAGCAACTTCTATTTTGTTTGCTCAAGCCATCTGTTCCGATATATGTACATGGACTCAGGTGTGGGTCGAAAATTCCAGCTCAACATATGTCACCAACCAAACATTTGAAATAGATTTGAAAGTTGCAGACTCAGCGAGCTATGCAAAAAGTAAACGGATGCCTTGACATGCTCTACTCCGTTCTTCTTTCCGTATCTAACAACACCTTGTGGTTTTTGTGGTATTGCGAAATATGAATGTCACTTGAGTGGCAAAAAACAACATTCTTGGATGCATTGAAATTGATATTCTTGTACGTCGTACCATACATGGCACGGTGGCGAGCGCCGTGGGACGAAGCATGGATGGTAGCTAGAGCGAAATATGAAGCATTCCAGAGCTGTCATGCGATATTGATTCCGTGGCCTGATTCTGTTTTGAAGGCAGGTGTGAGTGCGTTAATTGTGACGCATTCAAAAGCTGTGAGACGGGGAGAATATATCATCCGTGCTCCTGTGCAGTGTACTGAGCTGCAGCGACTTCCCACAATTTGAAAAATCCAGTTTTCCTTTAATTTCTGTCAGTGCAAAACTATCAGTTGATGCAGGCCGTTTCTGAAAACCCACCACTTTGTTTGATAAGATGAAGCACGAGTTTCAAATAGATAGCACATTTTGGTGAGAAGCGATTTCAAATTCCACTCAATTTCTTCCCATTTGTATTTAAAAACTGACGTCGCACAGTCTAAGGCAGCTAATTTAATGTTATAGAAATGCCGTCCAAGTAGCATAGTCCATCACTGCTCCCCAAGCAACATTACTGGTATTAGTCAAACAAGGTTGCGCATTTGATGGCAAGGATGTGACATTCGTCATGCATATCTCTTGTATATATCTAAAAAAAGGAACGATGCAAAACGCATATCACATATAACTTAATACTTGCGGCTCAATGCCGCGTTAGCATGGCAACATAGCCCGTGGGCCAGATCTCTAGCTGGTCGGGGCGGACCGAGCTGTAGCCTGATATTTTGGAAAAGTTGCGTCTCTAGTGCGGATAAATGGCGGTCAGAACTGACGGCGGACAAGTACAATGCAAAGGCACACTCATCATCTGTCCCCCGCGTCACGTTATGCTGTGGACTGCATTGGTGAAACTCAGCAATGAACTGAACAGCTTTTGCAGCGAACTTAAACGCCACGAACAGTTGATATTCTACGATTATTTTCTACGCGCCAAGCTTTTGGGCAGTTTAGACTCCGCCCTGAGACACAGCTACCGGCACCCCAGATTTGCTACAACGGCCAGGGCCATGTCTTCACTGCATTCACTTTCGCACCTACATCCAAACATGTCTATTTGTTTACAACTGGAGAACAACGGACACGGAATACATGCATAACGTGACAGATTTTACAAGGAACTTTAATTAAATCCGCATTGAAACGAGCCGGCACGCGCAGCTTTCTGCACGTAACTAAACCGACGGGAAAATTTCGGCCAGGTCCGAATGGACTGGAAGCACGACCGCAGAGGTTCAGTCATATTCATTACTGAAATGTCCACTTTTGACTGGAGTGCGGTTACTGATAATGCCGAGACTTGAGCTCTTCACACGTTTGAAAATTTGTGTTTTTTGAGGGAGACAGAAACAGAGAAAAAATATGTAGGTATATATATATATATATATATATATATATATATATATATATATATACACATATATATTCTCTCTCTGTTTGTCTCCCTCCCCTCTTCTGCGCGTGCGTGCGTGCGTGCGTGCGTGCGTGCGTGCGTGCGTGCGTGCGTGCGTGCGTGCGTGCATGCATGCGCGTGTGTGTGTACGTGTGGTCGTCTGTATCTTCGGTCGATGGGAACTTCTTAGCATATTTAAAAAACGGTAAGTGATGTATAACATACCATACGTGTTGACACATTATATACAGCAGTGAGTTATACTTAACCATATTTTACATTAAAATCATTACTTGAACCAACAAACAACAAATAGCATGACAGCCTGGGTCACCAGATGATCTTCATGTGCTACGTGTTGCTCTACTCAGCGGCACGTCACAGCGGCTAGACATAGTTAAGTTCACCAGCCCATACTTCATTGCCGAATGGCTGTTACGCACTTTGCATCTGTTGCAATCGGAGCCTGGGCTGAAATTGCCTCCATCTGGATGATATATAGCTCGTGGCGGCACTTTCGTCAGACGTCACCAATGACTAAGACTTCAAAGAATGCAAGCGATCGTTTAATCCAGCTTGTTGTTGGAAGTCAGCGATTCTCATTGCCGAGGCGAGCGAAAATGATGAGATCATCCTAGTGATTCCAGTTTCAAAGCACAATGTGCTCACCCCATCTACCCCATCCAGCTTACCTCTTCGCCGAAACTGATAATATCCACATTGACTTTTTCTTTCTTGAGCCGTTTAGCGACTTTGATAATTTCTTTTTCGTCGCATTCGATTGGAGAGCCAACAAAGAAGATGATGCGCGTTTTGTGGTTCTTGCTCTGTCGGTGCTTCAGGGCCAACTGAAACAGAGAATGCGTTGAACGAGACGCTGGTCTGTATGCTCCTCGGCAATAGTGCGACGGCCACGACAGTGTACCAGCATGCACCCTTCTTATCAGCATCGCCAATCACATCCATTCGCCGGCACGGGAGCTGAACGCACCAGCGGCTCCGAAAGCTAATGCGTCTGCGAATTAATGCTTCTCACACTATCAGAATTGTGGGACGTTGGTATTCTTGCCAAGCCACTAATCTTAAATTCTGTTAATGCTACAAAGGGATTCGCCTCAGTAATAATACCAATAATGGAATATGTCAGACGGATTCGCACAACCGAGAAAATAACATCTGAGTTGTGCGATCTCGTCATGCGCGTACAAATTTGAATTTTGCCAGGTGTACGCTTTTCACCTTCGGAAATAGCGTTACAGTAAGGTAAGACGAAAAACAAACGTTGGAAGTGCCAACATTTTTGCTGTTTCGCGCTTATTGGGGATGCACATATTTCTCAAACATACAACGGCGGCGTTTTCGCGAAAAACAATACTTTCAGTACGGGTCACGTTGAAAACATATTACAGAACTTGTAAAGGAAAACAGATGGATATGTCTCTCAGTGAGAGAAATCCCTATGACTTGTTCCATTGAACAATGCCTAAAATGACTCCCGTCAACATCATGTTTTCAGGAACACAACTTTCTGACGCAATTTTTGACGCTTATTCAAATAGAAAGTCGAAGCAGTCTTGCATCATTTTTGTCACCATGACCTGCGAGCGGTCATACAAGTTCACTGGCCTTAAATGAGCAGCAATGATCCTTTCCCTGGAACAGGAAGCTAGGTTCTAGAACAGTTCGGGCACCAGTATGGAGTTTGACCTTGTTTGCCCTTAACTGACTCGAAGGTCTTGCCCTACGAAGCCCAAATTTTCACACAAGTGAGTTTATATACGGGCCAACACACCCTCGGAATTTGGTGTCCCTAGTTTTCTTAGTGTCTCAGATCTCAGAGTGGTCAAATTGAGCCTCACACGAGCGAAGGATGTTTAACCAGACGCCCCGGGCGTGTTAATGGCCACTGAAACTGTTTACAGCAAGGAATTGAATCCGCCACTTCAGGATGCGGGCCTGAGTATCCTACCCAGTGGGACGGCATAAGCTCCATCGCATCCTTAATTCCGGCGAAGCGCAGCCTGACGACAGTGCGCAGCGCCAGGTGGCCAATGACAGGCAGACAAGTCGGAGCGACCAGACGAGGTTCAAATTGCTCACTTCTCGCGACACCAGGCGGCAGCCATCCCATCAATGACACACACCTCGCGTCAACTTGGATCATCTGAGACCGGCATCACCAGCGTCGGAGCACAGCTTTAATTAGACCGGTGGCCGGCAACCGCCGCTGTGGCGAGCGACGTGGCAAACTTGCCGTGATGAGGCCCGACGGAGCCGCCGCCAGCGCGCCGGAGCGAGCAGCGGCGACCCGCACACGGCAGGCCACGCGGCCGGCCGTTATGCCGGTACGGCAATCGCCGTCTGATAGTGGCAGCCGCACTTCTCAAGGAGTGCTGACGGGGTAGAGATTGGGGCTGCCAGCAATGTGTTACACCTCTATGTTACCCGGAATGATCACACTATAGTAAAAAAGCAGGCTTTTACCAAGTAAATCCGATGAAAGTAAAACGTTGCCGCTTTGCGCTTTGACTGCGGCCGTAACAATGCGGATTGGACCACAACCACAACACAGCATCAGCAGCGCGTGACCGCCTCCCACAGCGCCCATGCTAAGGCAAATACATGACAGCATAATCAAGCATGTGCATGTCGCAGCTGAATCAAGCCCAATTGCTAATTGGGTTTAATATCATTTACACTTATGCCCAAACTTGTTTATCACAAAACTGATCTTTCAATCATATACATTGCAATGAAACAGTCACTAATGTTTGTCGATAGAGCAATCAGACTGTTGCGTGCAATAAAGTTAGTTTGAAAATCACATTTTACTGGTACAAGGCTCCAGAACATACGGAGCCTCGCACATTTTGCCTTCCCTGACCTACTCAAAAACGCGGATCTGTCAGGTCTCCCGGTGTCAGGTGCCCCTTCTCCCACGGACAATGGACACCCTCTACACGATAACCGGTGCATCTTTGTTCTCTGAATTTGTGTTGGTGCTGTTGACATGGTATACGACATTGCTACGTGTTAAACACAATTTGTATGTATGTGGTCCACGACGGCCTGGAATGTTTGGCCCAAAAAGCAGCAAAAGTTGTGGAGCCTAGCCCGGTGAAATGATCCGTGTTGGGGTCAAAACATCCCTAATCCTGCTACGTCAATTTTCTGCATTCAGGCATAGTTCTGAAGACTACTCTCTATTGTCGCCAACGCTGTCTACGAAAAGGGAACTCGCAGTTCATGGAGTATTGTGATCCATTAATGAAAGTAGCTATCCTCTCTCTCAGTCCACTATCTAAACGACCGCATGTTTCATTGAAAATGACAGCGCAATGACTTGCTTTTTAGATAATGATTCACTCTCCAAATTAGTCGCTTCCCCGTCACCTGATAACTGTTAAACTGTTAAAAGCAGTAGTCCCACCTTTGGGCCATATTTCAAAAACAGACTCTTGGGAAACCTCGGGATTATTTACGTCTAATTACAGCACTGGGTAATGTCATTGCAGCACCGTCGAGACATAAAAGCGATTTTCATTTCAATTGCTTTCAAGTCCAAACCACGCTGTCAACGCTTTGTAACAGCACTACACTTCTTCCCTTCATTCGCGACCACCGTCTTCATGATAAAGGCCGGGCGCACTCCTACTGGGGTGAATAAAAGAACGTTTGTGATTGGCCCACCGGACAAGATCCCTATCGAGAAGCGCATTGGTAGCACTTTGAAACAGTGCGTCACATGGATCAAGTGATGCCCCCCAAAACAAAGCGTGCGGCGAAAAGAGTCACTTTGATGAACGACATAGGGAAGAGCTCATAGCCATAGTATAACGTTTCGTTGAATTCGCGGGAAAATGGTTTCATGTTCGCATAAATTTTTTGTCTAGTGCTTTAAGCTTTCAAAACATTTATTACACAACGCTTTTGCCACATCAGTGTGTTGCAACCATTACAGCACACGCGTTAAAACACGCGAGGCAAACGTAATCTATTACTTTCATAGCCGCGAGCAAGCAGAGAATCCAATGAGATTTTTCGCGTAGGTTCGGCACTTCAAATAACAATTCTAAGCTCTCAGAAGGATTTCGATAAAACTGGTGTTACTGATCAAATCGTACGCGTCTGACGTAACAATAAGTAAGAAGTAGACAAAGTACAAAACACTGGAATACTCCCTTAAAAGGAAGCATCCCACGTTTCCACAATATCTCCACATCTTCATGGGGTTTTGAACTGAAGTAGCCGTCTAAAAGACCATTCCGAGCGGTTCACAGCCCTACCCTTCTTGAGACCTAACTCCATCTGGTTTCTGAGCTACACGCCCGCGAACTTGACCACACCATTTCGTATGCTATTTCAAGGCTATCCAACCATCCACGACACCATCAGAATGTCATTCAGATCCTGCCATCTCATTAGCCAGGCGGCGAACAAGGCCGAGAAAAACATCATCGAAATAGTTGTCGGGTCGTTTATATCAGGCCTTTGTGAGCACGATGTCCAGATACAACGGCCATCGAGTCACTATCAACCGATGTTGTGCAAGGTACGACGACGTAATCAGACAATGGTGCATTAAGCATATCAACAGAGAAATTGTGCCGTCCACAGCCGTGTTTTCCACTCAAAAATATACCGACAGGTAAAAGTGAGCTTACATCATCACGTCTAACGCTTGCCTCAATCTTTTCAAATGTGGGGCATGCCTTTCAATACGGGTGATCCACGAGTGCGGTGTTGGAAAAATCGATATTTCCTGGTATAATGTATACCAGGAGATTTTGTACTCCAGGATTGTGACTGGGTAAAATGAAATATTTCGCACTCAACCATGATGCTACAAAAGAAGCTTTGAAAAAACTCATTTACCCGCCTCTTTCAGGACAAACTGAGACCAGAAAGTGCAACAGCTTGAGACTTGCTGCTTCCATCACGATCCAAGCATTGAAATCGGCAAGAGCACAAATCTTGCACCCATCAGAGTTAGATGATCGATACCAAACAGCCTGTGCTGCCACCTAGGTGTACAACAAATCATGTGTGGAAATGTATGAAAATGTAATGTGAAAGATAAGATATGTGAATGTTGAATGGAATCGCTTTTGAACGATGCCGGGAAATGAGAAACGAGTAGCAGAATCGCACCGGTCTGCACATTAGCAAAGCTCTCACTTCCTACGCCCTATGTACACCAACTCAAATTTGAACATGACTTAACCTACCATTGACAACGAACCGCATTAATTGCCAAGGATGCAACCAACGATGATAGGAAACCGCACACCCAAGCACCTACCACAGACGGCCGTGTACTCACGCGCCACCACTGTGTCATAGCAATGCAACTTAGAGAATCACTGGCAATGCAGCGTCGGAAACGTCTCAACTATCCAGTGGCTTGCGCCCGCCTCCCAGCTCAGGTTGAAGGTTGAACATAGCAAAACTCTCCGATTGCTTTAAATGATTCGCCTCCCTATGACTCTTTTGTCAAGAGCATAAATATTCCGCTCGCGCTCATGTCTTGGAACATAGCTGTAAACATTTGGAGGGAAGCTGTATAGAGACGAGCATCACGATTATGAAGGACTTATTTGAACTCGTCCAGGACCGTCCCGTGGTTGGATTTCTGGCCACTTGCTGCTATCCGGAGTAAAAAAAATGTAAGCACAGCTGGGAATTTAAACCAAATTAAATTTGTCATCTAAGGGTGTAAAATTAAAACAGGTGACATAAGCTGTATAAAAATATCCTTTAAGTCCAAAAACATTGCTATAAATACCATCCCACTCCGACAAAAACACTAGGACACCAGAGCAAATTAAGGAAAGGGATTTAATAGGACAAACACATCAATGAATTAAAACATAAATTATCATATTTCGCAATGATATCGGCTAAAGCGCACCCAGACCAATTAATACAGTGTATTATACGCTGGAGTCAGCAAAGTGACTGACTCCGATTCCTTCTGGCCGGCCTGCACGGGTCTGTCAGGCATTGTGCTTGCGCTATTTCGGTAAATCGGTTGAGAGTGCTGCCTGTCTATTATTCGACTGGGACGTGCAGGGCCTTGTGCGTTGTCCGGGAGTTGTCAGGTGGAGGACATGAAGGTCTAGGCGTTTTTAAAACCAGTTACCTAGTGGAGCGTGAGTAGTGTGACCGTGGTGGAGCGTGAGTAGTGTGATCGTGGTGGAGCGTGAGTGGCGTGGCCGTGGTGGAGCGTGAGTTGTGTGATCGTGGTGGAGCGTGAGTAGGTGGCCGTCTGTGGCACATTCATTGGCACTCTTTTGTTTCATATTTCTCTGGTCGGCTCGGAACTTAATTTGTGAAACTGCGCACGCTCACTAAGCGATTTGTTGGTAACTTTGAGAAAATCGCATAAGACGCTTCCTATTTACAGCAATACTTTGAGAGAAAAAGACTGACCTAGATCCTTGGTTTGGTAAGCTGTTTCACAAATTGCAAACCCATATACATGCACATGCGTTTCGTATTACAGAGTCTGGGACTATGTTGTTTCAGAGTGTCATGTTTAATACTGATGTTTTCTTTCATTTGAAATATTTTCACATGAATTGCTGTACATGAAAAGTGGCGTTTTTGTTGAGTACCAGACATTGTAATGTTATGTCTCAAAGATAACCTAAATGAAAGTGTAATGACCCGCAGCATTTGGAGAATTTTGAACTCCACCGTAGAAAATTTGCACTCTGCCGCCATGATTTTTTTTTTTTAATTTCCAACACTACACGAGTGTTCGGTAAAAGTGAGCGGCCTGACCTACACATTAGCTTAAATCGAATGCATACATAGCACGCGTTACATGACATAATTTAAGACAACCCATTCAAAGCGTGCGAAATATTTAACCTGACGAAACGTTTCCTATAAATACACTCATGAACCTGGCACATTCTCCGACTGTTCTAAAAACGCATCATCTGAGCTTCGCTCCCACCGATGTGCATGACAAAACCGTTGTCCTGGTTACCCAGGAATACAATGCATGTGATATTGCTCTGCGTTTATCACTTACTAGGTCCGACCTTTGATGAGCTCCTGGATTAATTATAATGGATTGGCCTCATCAGTTTCGTCAAGATTGTACTCATTAACCAGGAATTCATGTACGAACATATACCTGTGCAACGCCTAAGTCCGCCATGACTTGCCGCGACATTGCGCGAGGTGTACATTGTTATTATGCACATGCATTTCTTTGCATTAGGTCTTGCATCTTACGCAACAGAATGTGCACGATGTTCTTCGTCCGAAGTTCTTTTTATTCAGCTACTCTAGCTTTGGGGTAGCTGAGCGGAGAAGCAGAATAACAACACAGCCGTACACAAATGCCAGCATGCCCATCCCGAACAAAAACCGTGACACGCTGTTCTGGATTTCTGATCGCGGTTCACGCGCAACAGGTTTTCCACCCTTTCCATGTCTTGTGTGATATGTTCTTGAGCTGACATTACAACAGAAGCAGAAGTACTGTCTATATCGTACACCTGCTATCAGTATTTCCCCATTATTACACTATTTTGCATGGAAGTTTTGCATCACGTGTAATGGCGTTACTTATTCACGAGCACATTGAAACTGTCACAATCATTTGCGTTCTGTGCGTTTGTTTTTCACAAGCGTGCTTTCATTTCGGAATCGACCACTTCACACACCAGAAAAGTGCCAAAACCTTGTGGTAATACCCGTAGCCAGAGCCATGTTTTAAAGAAAATTGTGTATATGCCCGCAGGCACACTTTTATGACATCTTGTACTAAATCCGCCACTTTCAGTTCGGTTCGGCCATCTGGTGATTACCCGTCCATGCAAGCATCTATTCACTGTTTTGAAGGTCTACGCAACGTAATCGATCTTCCTGCCATACACAGCCCAGCATCCTGGTGGCGAGTCCGAGTGATCGACAATGTCCTGGTGGCGAGGGTCCGAGCGGTCGACAGTGTCCTGTTGGCGAGGGTCCGAGCGGTGGAGTGTTCTGGTGGCGAGTCAGAGCGATCGACAATGTCCTGGTGGCGAGGGTCCGAGCGGTCGACAGTGTCCTGTTGGCGAGGGTCCGAGCGGTGGAGTGTCCTGGTGGCGAGTCAGAGCGATCGACAATGTCCTGGTGGCGAGGGTCCGAGCGGTCGACAGTGTCCTGTTAGCGAGGGTCCGAGCGGTGGAGTGTCCTGGTGGCGAGTCAGAGCGATCGACAGTGTCCTGTTGGCGAGGGTCCGAGCGGTGGAGTGTTCTGGTGGCGAGTCAGAGCGATCGACAATGTCCTGGTGGCGAGGGTCCGAGCGGTCGACAGTGTCCTGCTGGCGAGGGTCCGAGCGGTGGAGTGTCCTGGTGGCGAGTCAGAGCGATCGACAATGTCCTGGTGGCGAGGGTCCGAGCGGTCGACAGTGTCCTGTTGGCGAGGGTCCGAGCGGTGGAGTGTCCTGGTGGCGAGTCAGAGCGATCGACAATGTCCTGGTGGCGAGGGTCCGAGCGGTCGACAATATCCTGGTGGAGAGGGTCCCAGCGGTCGTCCTTCTGTTCTGCCCCGTGACGGTATCCAAGCTGTTAGTCCGTCGCGATAGCTCAGTTGGTAAGAGCGCCTACCTTCCGATCCACCCACGCCCGGCGGGGCGGGTTCGAATCGCTCTAAGCGTTCGCTATTTGCGCTTGAGAGGTGTGGCCCGCGGCCAGTGGCCGTCGCCGCGCTTAACGTCAGGCAGCGTCACGGGGCAGGATGGACCGCGTCGCGCATTGCGGTACGTTACACTTTCGCCACCAAATTCTGCTGTTGACATCAAACTGCGCGATCTGATGGATGGGGTCAGGGCTCACACGACAAGCAATGCTTGGCGTGGGCTGTAATCCCAGAAATCCAATCATTCGAAAAGTTCAGAATAAATCTTTTAAAAGCCCGCCCAATGTCATCAGCCGCCCTACTACTCACGTGGGCAATCCTCATGCTGGTGAGGAAGTTGGAATCGCCGTTGGGCTGGACCTCGTGCAGCTTGGAGAGGACCCGGCCGGCGTCCGTGGTGAGTGTGGTCAGCACCTGGCCGCTGAGAGGAGGGAGAGAGCCCGGTTAGCCGTCAGCTCAGCAGTCAGCTCAGCTCAGCTCAGCTTAGCTCAGTTTAGCCCAGCTCAGCTCACCAGACCGCGCTGCAAGTCTGACTTTTCAGTCCTACAGAGCATGCAAAGAATGGATGTAGAGTAGAGTGGGGAATAACAATACACATTGTAAGTGAAGGTGTGGGATAGGATGTAGTAAAGAGCAGCGCAAAACTCGACTGCCAAAGCAACTTACATCTAGCCTTTTGGCTCAGTTCTCCGCTGAGACTGATCGTTTACCGTACGTGCCGGCAATGGCGAGTAAGTTCCAGCCAATATTTGCACGTTGTTTCTAGTCACACCGACCAGCATACAACTACGCATCATGAAATCAATGAACAACTGGCGTTCGTCGCAGGCCGTGAATAGCCCCGACATTCCGGAACAAAAGCAGTGCGCCGCCTACAAGCTGGCTGCCATTAGAACCACGACAGGGCCACGGTCAAAAATTCAGCGGGCGCATATTGCGTAGTGAACAAGCCCAACCGCTGGGCTTCCGCCTTTTGGTCCAACAAGCAGCAAGCCCCCAACCCCTACGAACCACAACATGGCCGGCGAACGACGCTGCCACTAGGTGGCAGTACGGGAAATCTGGAGCAGTGCGGCTCAAAGGCCTTGAATCCGAATGACGCCACCCTAATGATGTCAAGTGCTAGTTGCCAGCTGCTATCCTGAAGCCATTTCCGAAATTCATCCTGACAATGCGCGTAACCCCGTATAGCGTTTGTGTGTCACCAGAGGGCAAATTTCGAGTTACAGTGTGTGTCAGCCCACCCGTTCACGGGGCCATGCAACACACACCCAAACGCTGGCTGCTTTGGTTATCGTTTGTAGGATACGATTTTAGATTGGTCTTCTGTTTATAATTCTTGCCTAACGGGGCCATTGGTCTTCTGATTATAATTCCTGCCGTTTACGGGGCCATGCAACACACCGCTGGCTGCTTTGTTTATCGTTTATAGGATACGATTTGAGATTGGTCTTCTGTCTATAATTCCTGCCTAACGTACATGATGTATTATTGTTAACTACATGCATCAAACCAGCGAGGCCGACAGCGTGCGAGACGTCGATGACATTGGTACAAATATGGGTATCAAGTCAGTCCAACAGCTTCCAATCATTCGAAATGGTACAATGGAACACAAAATCATTCGAATGGTGCGTTAGTAGATGAACCAACCCATCAATGATGTGGTGCGTCAGTGGACAGGTGCGACAGGTACGCATGCGTGACAACAATAATGTGACACAACGCTCCAACGACCATAAATCGCAAGACCAAGTTTCGGCCACAACCAACATTGTCACGCATAGCGGCAAGCGTGCCAAAGTTCTGGTCCCTCGGAACTTGTGGAGAAATTGTTCGGCATATCGTCCTCATCTGGTGTATTAGCATGCAAACAACGTTTCGGGCTGGATGATGCTTGCCGTTGTTGGGTGTGAGACTGGGCACCGTCAAATCTATGCCCGGCCATGCACGTGTCGCAACCCAAATTTTCTCCTTGGAATTGCTGGGATTCTAATCAGTCTTCTAATTGTGAGTTCGGAGCTATTCCGGCTCAGCTAACTGGGAAAGTCAATACTTCCGCAGACCTGTAACCAGACATATGCCTGGTTCCTAATACTGGTTCCTGGTTTCCACTGCTTCTTTTGACAAAACAAGATGCTGGATCCTGGTTCTCACTGATTCTTTCGACAAAACAAGACGCTGGATCTTGGTTCCCACTGGTTCTTTCGACAACACAAGACTCTGGATCCTGGTTCCCACTAGTTCTTTCGACAAAACAAGATGCCGGATCTTGGTTCCCACTGGTTATTTTGACAAGACAAGACCCTGCATCTTGGTCCTCATTAGTTCTTTTGACAAAACAAGACCCTGGATCCTGGTTCTCACTGGTTCTTTCGAAAAGACAAAACCCTAGATCCTGGCCCAGTTGCAGACCTAGCAGGTCTGCATTATACCTGTGTCATGACAAGGTATTGATTTTGTTCTTCTGAATTTTTAGTGTCATTAACATTAAAGAACAGCAGATTTGTTTTATGTTATATGAGGAAAAGCCTGAGCAGATAACCAGCAATTTTCTTAGACTTGCTTTTATTAATTTACATTAAGAACAGTACACATTGCTGGACCTAAAAAAGTGGGGAGTGTGAGCAGCAACTGCCGTGAAGAACTCCTGGTAAGGTTCTGGTTTTTGCTGGTTCCTGAGCATAACTTCAGAATGGGTCTTGGTTCTTGCTGAAATTGAATCCCCATCATAAGCCTGAGCTGGATTTTGGTTCTTGCTGGATCACCATGCATATTTCAGGCTGGGTCTTGGTTCTTGCTGGATCCCTCAACCTAATGCCAGGCTGGACCTTGGTTCTTGCTAGGTCCCTATGTCCAATCCAAGCAGGATCTTATCTCCTCTCTTATCTCCCTTATCTTGGTTCTTGCTGGTTCTTTCAGTTTGGTATCAGGCTGGATCCTGGTTCTTGCTGTATCTCTTGTTTTTGTGTCAAGCTGGATCCTGGTTCTTGCTGGATCTTTCGACTTATTGTCAAGCTGGATCCCGGTTCTTGCTGGATCTTTCGACTTATTGCCAGACTGGTTCTTGGGTTCCTCCTGGTTCCGGAACCAGGAACCAGGGACCGGTTCCCGGGAAGGAATCTTGGGAACCAGGCACAAGTCTGCCTATAACCCAAAACTTTTTCCTGGCAGCACCATGAGACAGTGGCAGCTAGAACAGTTTGAAGGGACTTTGTGGATGGGAGTTTTAAGACATGGATCACCATCAAATTATTTGAAGCGAGACGACCAACGCTCATATAGCCCCGACCAACCGCGCGAGGTGGGAACGTAACAACGCCATCTGTAGGAGATGCACCAGCGCCATCTACCCTACACCCGCCCGGCATCCCATGCACCGACATCTCATTCTTATATCTCTGGGTGCAATGGCACGGTATACAGCATCAGGCAATGAACACCACGTGGATACTCCCAACACAGCAGATAGTAGATCCCCAACTAGTGAGATCACTCATCTTTCCGCTGGCGCGGGAGCCGCAGAATAGGCCGGAACTCGCAGGACCGACGGCCGCTGCGCGCGCGGCCACTCCGGCCGCGGTCGGCCGGAGCTCGGCAAGACACTCACCCGGCCGAGGTGATGAGGCCGCAGTTGTTCTCCGGGTTGGCGCGCGTCTTGGCGTGGCAGACCATGCCCACCGCGTCTTGCTGCGCCTGGATGCGTGACGGCACGAAGTCGCCATTCCGCATATAGTCGCTGTTATCAATACTGTGGGAGGGATGTGGCACTGGTAACAGGCATAAAATGCAGATCATGGGTGTTTTTGATGCTGCTTAGTCTGCTGAATCATTCCCAACTGAATAGAAACTTGGTAACCTTCATCATATATGCCTTATTTCATTTATTATTGGAGTTTTGGGTGCACCAACTACTGGGGTAATTGTGTGCCCAATATGGTTTATTTGTAATGGTGCATAAAACTAATAAAACCAAATAATAGATGAAACAAGAAACTTTCTCAACTTCTGCAACATGACATCAACAGTGTTCCCCATCCAACAGTGTCATACAAGAGCAGGGCCTGCCAGTCTTATGTCAAGATGTGCTTGGGCTTCACAGGGGCAAAACTGTTAACTTCTGCCCTCCGCAATATTTTAGGAGATAATGCATGATTGTCTGTAGTGTACAGGTCACACTTCTCCCAATAATATCACATAACTTCAGATCACTGGGGAATCTAGATTTCCCATGACACTGATCAAACCACAATAAATCCTGCCATACCATCATCTAGCTACATCCACAAAATAGACCCTGATCTTTCCAAAAGAACCAATGGAAACCACATGCCTGGGTCTGGTGTTTGCAAATGGACCAGTAGGAATCCAGACTGAGGTGATGTTATACAAACACACACACACAAAAAAACCTGGTAACCAGTAACTGGCATACACAAAAGATACAGTGAGAGCCAGGAAAAAAGATTTTATGTTGATGACAGATCCAATGTGATTCTGCTACCAGGGATCAGTGGAAAAATGGACCACAGGTTTTCAGTTTCCTGAGGGGGTACTTTATTGCCATAAACAAGAGCTGGGGGGGATGTACAGGTCTGATGTCCTCCTTATCACTTTGCAACCCAAAATAATGGAAAAAGAGCCTTTCAAATCCTGTCTTACAGCTAGTTGATGGTTGCACCAGCATTGACCATAATCAAGTCCCTGAAAGGCCACAGTCAGGTGTGTGGATTGGTGGGCATTGGCCTAGGTGAGCATTGCCCAGATTTGGTGTATGGATCAGTAGCATTTAAATAGTCAATATCATTGGATAGCTCTTCTCTTGTCAGCCTGCCAAATGACAATGGGAGAAATCAATATGCTACCTAAAATCAGGACATTGCCACTAGCAGTGTAGGTGTCATTCTTCCTTTCTTCAGAAAGCATGACAAAAAGTCAATAGAAAGTATGACAGTCTTTGCTGCCCACACAGAAGGCTGTACCAAGTAGCATGGCAGTATGCACTTGTAGGTGTACCCAGGTATGTACAGATAAAGTACAGTGCAATCAAGGCCACATCAAACTATCCTTTTCATCAAAAGTCAAGGATACATGTTGAAGTATTTAAAAGGGTATGGCTGTGCAGTGTGAGGGATGATCTTGCAATGTTTTTTTCTATTAAAAACCATACTGCACTGCGAAACTGTGCCTTTCAACAAAACACATGGTGTATAATAATCTCTGAATATTTTATATTTACTTACTATATACTTACTTAATAATTTTAGGTACATTTAATATACCTTAAAACTAGTCTATTAATATAATGTAGCTAAACTCCAGACTATTGCCTATATTTTACTATCACACCCAGGCATCAAGTTACAAACTTTAGTTTCAATTGGCAAACCTGAAAAAAAAATGTTTTACAAATTCATGTCAGCAGCTACATCTGACCCACCAATGACACATCATAATCACTAGGCAAAACAGGTAATGATTGTAGTTTACACTTCTAGGAAAAATATTGTAAAAATAATTATTTTTGGTGCATTCATTCATTTTGCAATCTGCACACCATCCTGCTCATGATGGCTTGATGATACTCATGCAAACCACATATCCAAAAACCACATTATGTTGTGGCAACACCATGCATGATGCTTTCAAATGAGCATGACAGCACTAGTTTGTGTAGACCACCTCCACTATAGAGAAATTCAAATAACAAATAATGTTGTGTACATTGGTATGGTTGACCATTTCCTGGGATTTAACCTAAACCTTATACAATCTATTTCAACATAACCCATCCTGACAGTTACTTCAGGAAAAACCTTATGGGGGCTCCACTCCATGCTCAGCTGATGTGCTCACCAACCAATAATTAGAGCCACCTTTTGATGATCCTGCATGCTGTGAATGCCATCCCCAACATCAGGTTATGCTATTAAATTTCCTAGGGTAAGATGATATAATTTCACTGCTTCTGACTTTCATTAGCATTGCATGATTTACAAAGTTGCTGTATATGCAGTTCAACTGCAAAACAGTGTAACTTCCAAAAATGCTGCAAATGTGTTAAATTCAGCAACGTGGGAGGCCAGTACCTCCCTTATATGCAAATAGCTAGGCCCTGCTTGCACTAAATTATAGCAAACATCCCTGTTGGCCTTAAGGTCCCATCACCACAGCTACGAAATTGCTTCGTCATGCGCCACAAATGCACAAAGCCACAGCATACCTCACTTCATATATGTACCCCGCTTAAGCTACGAAACTTACCATATCATTGTGCTTTCAAGAACCATGACTACGAAAAAGGTCTGGCTTGAGCCTAAGCTCCAGACACAATACACCTGACCGCAAGCAGTGACCACAACACCGGCACCCAATCCAGGAACATCCACTTGTCTGTACCGGGCCAAGCGTCGTTTTGTCAGCAAAAATCTCCAGGCGATTTGTGAACACTCTGTGCGAACCTTTTTCTGACGTCACTGGGAGTCGCTGGCTGCATTATGCAGCCTTGACTGCTTCGGCGGCCCATAACTGTCATCAGATTGGCGTTGGGCCGGTTGATCCGAACTCCACCCCAGGCTACATACGGCCAACTGATCGGTGCGAAGGCTGCGGGCCGACAGCAGCCGGTCACGGCACGGGCACGACCACGCAACAGGCTTCTCTCTTAACAGCTTGGTGAATTAGGACTTCTCTGGGCAGCATGACGGATCCGGTGATCAAGTGGTGACTTACGATCCTGGGAGACCTGTGTTCCATGATCTCCTTCACCAGCAGCTGCAGACCTCGGGTGGCGCACTCTCCCCAGCAGCCCGGCATACCCGTATGCCAAACTCTCCTCCTCCAGTAACGGTTGGCCTATAGGGCAGATCATGACAGGCCCTGGTAGCACACAGCGGAAGGCCCTGGTGCCGCACGGTCATTCTCTAGGGTGGTCGATATCGGAATACCCTGTTGTTGCACTCTCCTCCAGCAGCAGCAGACGTAGGCGCCGTTCTCTCCCTCCCTAGCTTAATTCAGTTTTTAACAACCTACGAAGTGAGTTATACAGGCTTGCATCGGAAGATTTATCGGACACACTCAGGGGAGTCACCTTCTGAAATCGGTTTGGGGATGGGGGAGGGGGGGGGCCTCAACCGATGAAGTTGGCCGCGACTACTCTAAAATCCTGATTTCTCCCTGGATTTCGTCCATTTTGATTTGCATCCCTGGTGTTAAATTAAAACTGAAAAAATGGTCGGTCACAAAATTGCTCTGCTGTTGCGGAACGAGTTCCTATTTGAAGCTGATGTGGCAGTCTAATGATGCTTTATGAGGATGATAATATGGATAACGACGCATTTAGGATCTCCTCGATCAGCATTTCAGACACTTCCTTCAATCATTAGTCCAGTAGTTTATTTCCTGCTCATATACCACATGAGGATTCTCAGAAAAACATTGAGGGGCTCAAGTCAGCATTGGAGGTGGGGGTTAGTCTCCTACTCCAAAGTATGCAAAGTGACACCCCCAGACACAATGCACCTATAAGTTGGCTGTCACACAGGACAACCTGGAGTGCAAAGTTTATGCCATCAAGTTAAAACGCCAAGTTGAAAACAAACACTATGTCATGTAGATAAAACACGGATATTGACGTCAAGTTTCCATCACATATTACGTATGACAATCTTAGATGTATTCAGCGCGGCGGTGGTGCTAAAGGACAATGACAAGCGATCTCACGCATTGGTCGCGCAATATGAGAAGCCATCCTGTGTTGAAGCTAGCCTGCATTTGCGAAGGTGGAAGTCAGAGGTCAGAAACGAATGACCTGTCAGAGGCACGTGTTTCACGCGAGAACACGTCAGCTACAGACACAGGTACGGGCGCCACACTTTCCCCTTCGGCAGCGAAAGACCCGAGACCCGCATTGTCGTCTTCCAGCAGCCACATATCCAAATGAGGCAGTCTACTCCTCCTTCCTCCTCTCGCAGCGGCTGGCCTTGGCACCGCATTTTCCCTCCAACAGACGCAGACACGGGGGTCGCACTCTATGAGCATCAAACCCGGACCCCCCATCTCCATGAGCGCCAGATCCGGGCCCTTAGCTCCAGAGGCGGCAGACTCGAGCTCTGCACCACTCGCCCCTCCAGCAGCTTCAGAAACCGCTGCTGACCGAGCCAAGCCTACATGACTTGCATCATTCGAGAGAACATCTTTTCAAGATCCGCAGGTGAACAGCATGTTAAGACTGTGGTCATCACGCCCCAATCCGATCTAGCCGGTCAGCCCCTCACTTCTTGACAATCTTTGAAAATCTAACTGCCACTGGACTATTGACGGCATGTGAACGCGTGCGAATGACCCCCAGTGACGTCCTGCGGAGGTCGTTGCAAGCAAAAAGGCCATTTCATATGGTCCACAGCACTGTTGGCTGACAACCCCGCGTGCAAGGCTGTGCTGTATTGCCCTCGCGCAAGGGCTATGTGCGGGATAAAGTCACAAATGATTTATTTTCACTTTAATGTCGCCGACGTCGCGGCGACGGTGTGGACATGGTGATGACGGTGATGGCAGCTGCCATCGTTCTGCGAACGAGAGGCTCCAGAAGCCAGGATACCAAACATTGCACCAGCACATGCACCCTCTCGGCCGGTGTACCAGGTGGTCTCACCGCTATGCCCGTGACGCCTCTTCCTCCCCCCCCCCCCCCGCCTCAATCGCTCGCACATAACTGTTTTAGGATCCTGCACGGGGACGTGCTGCCTAGGACTGAAGGGCTAGAGGGCCTGAGCGACCCGACGCCGGCGGCGTAGCGCACAGTTGTGATCAGACCGGAGCTCTGCTTCCGGGTAGCACATAGTGGACGACCCTGGCGCAACACTATCCTACCTCAAGGCAGGTACGGGAAGGCCCCGGTGGTGCACTCTCCCGCAGCAACGGTAGATCCAGGCAGCGTCAGGCCGGAGTGCAGCACTTTCCTCCTCCTCCAACTGCCGCAAGCCACGTACCGCACCATAGCAGCGGCAGATCCAGGCACTGCGCTCCCCTTCTCCAGCAGCAACAGACCCGGTGCCGTAATCAGGCGCTAGACTCTACTCTGCCAGTAGCGGCAGGCCTACGAGTAACGTATTCTGCTCACCCATCAGCGGAAAACTTGCGCGCCACTCTCCCCTCCTCTAGCAGCGTATTGAAACCCCTCATTTTGAATTTGTTGATAACAGGAACCGCATTATATTTTTCCATGGAATTATTTAAAGTCAGGATAGGTCACGGGCCTCAAATGACCTAGTTCAACGCCCTGTTTTTAGGAACATACTGCCTGGCGTAATCCTTGGCGCTTATTCAAACGCAAAAATAAGAGCAGTCTTGTATGATTTCGGTAACCATGACCTTCGGAAGGTCAAACAATGCCACTGACCTTAACTGAGCACCAGTTATCTTCTCCTGAGAAGATATCTAGGTGCACAATGGTTACATGAGAAGGTCTTGTGGCACTTTGGACACCAATTTGGAGTTCCACCTCATTCCGTACTGGGCATAATTTATTGCTATCACTCCCTACCCAACATCCCATTATTGTAATACACGCTCAATTGATTCCTTTTACTCGATCCCCTATCCAAACAAGGTGGGAGCACCTTTGCCATGTCGCGCGACTACACGACTGTCGGCTGCCCCGAGACCAGGCTGCCGCTATCAAGCCCAAAGCAAAATGGCCCTGTGCGACGAGCTATGGACGAAATTTTGGAAGACGAACCCTACCACCACGCGTTTAGCTAATCATGAACACTGTCACTACACGTTCGGCGCTCTACCGAAGTTGGGCTTCCACCACGGCGGTTGGTATTTCTGCGTATCAACGTGCTTCTTTGTGTGAACATTTTACACTTTGCAGCCAGCTGGTTCACAGAAAGGTGATGTCTGTTAACTGCCCCCTTGTTCACTATCTATGTTAAGAGGTGTCACCGATGGTCTAGAAGGCAGTCAAGTATAGTAAAACTCGGATAAATGCACGACACCATTAAGGGAAGTGTTCCACATTTGTATGGGGCTTTGAAATGAAAAGCCGTCTTTGAGATTATTCAGTGTAATTCACAGCCCTGCCCTTCTCGAGATCTGAAGCCCTCTAGCTTCTGAGCTACAAGCCCGCGAAGACACGCAGACTATTTTGGGAAAACTATTCACACAGGCATCCTTGGCGACATCATAATGCCATTCAAATCCTGTCATTCCATTAGCCATGAGGCGATGAAGACTAGGAAACAAAATTATCAAGTCGTTCAGATCTGGTGTTCGGGAGTACAATTTCCAAATATAACGGCCGCCAATTGGCTGGGTGGGGAGGGGAGGAGGGGGTGGGGGGCACACAGGGCCCGTAACGACCGCAAGCGTCCCGCAGGGCTCAAACGGGTCTAGTGGCTTATCACTCGTGCTGCACACCGGGTGCACCTAGCAGGTCTCCGCTTGGGGTGCCTGACCTCTCACGGCGACTCAAGGGGTCAAGGGGCGGCGACGCTGAGCCACGGTGACTCAGGGAGGGAAGAGGTCTCTCTGATTACTTGGCCGGCCGTGTTACAAACGTTGTTTGGCCCGCACAGCCCCGGGGTAGCCCTAGCGGTGACCATCTGACCACCTGGTCTGTGTATTTATTGCATTTTGTTTTAACGACTTCACCTTGTAGTGGAAAGCTGCTGTTAACGATAAAGAAAATAGACAAATACACAAATAAGGCTGCCGAAGTAGTGTTAGGCAATCCCCAAGTTGTACCCCGAGGTGGGTGCGGAGCCCCGCTGCCGAATGCGGAAGTCAAATGGTGTGGAAAATACTTCGCAAACCCCACCACCAACACTTGTAGCAAGGGCAAGGGTGCCCAAGCGGTGGACACGGGTATAAACGTCGGCGGCCGAATCAGGCTACCGTTACGCCGGTTCTTAGCTGTAACATCAAACAAGATAGACGCTCAGAGCAAGGTCTCCGTCTCAGTCCGTTTCAACGGCAATCGGCCTTTGCGAAGATCGGAAGGCCAAAGGACTCTCCAGTTTGACTTTGCTCGCACGCTAACGGAGGGATAGAGGTGAGACTCTCGGATGACAAGGAAATTAGACAGCTATTGGACACACACAAGCCTTCCGTGCGAAGATAGGAAGAAATGTGGATGCCTTTACTGTGCATCCACACGCCTCGCAGGATGCCGCCAAGGATATCATAACCTGTTGAGATATCAGGGGCGTGTATGAAGACGGCACAGTTGAGCGTGCGGCTGAGGCTGGCGTGACGGCGGCGGGGCAAATCAGAAGGCGAGAGAGCGGGAACCTCGTTGACAGGGACGCTGTCATCCTGGACATTTCGCTCAGCAGCAGTGTTTCAAAAAGTGCCCGTAGGTTACCAGTCTGTTCCTGTCAGGCTTTACGCACCAAACCGGGCCAGATGTTACAAATGTCAAACTTTTGGACGCGTAACTGATAAGTGCTGGAAGAATATGCGGTGAGCGAGGTGCGCGGAAACTGGACATCAGTATGCGAATTGCAGAGTCGACACGACATGTGTCAACTGTGGTCAAAGGCACTTATCGTCGTGGTGAAGATGCCCAGCGGTTCTGACGCAGAAAAGCGATCATAGGCATCAGAGTGAGGGAGCGTGTGTTGTTTGGAGAGACCCAGCGCCGACATGAGGCCTCGACCACAGCACCGTCTGGCAGAGACGCACTGATTAACCCAGCACGCAGTCTACCAAATGCGTCATCCGCAGTTGAGACTGTTGCAATTGTATGGCCTGGACGCTTTTAAAACTATGGCAGTAAAGGAGTTTGTGCGACAAATTTTATGCACTTTGCTCCATCGGGCGTCGCTTCCCAGTTGTGCAAAAAACCAATCCCATCGACGAAACGCCTTCTGCGGCAGCACCTGCCCCCACTGAAACCCGCCACGAGATGGCCGAGCCTTCGAATGAAGCTGCCAGCAATCTGGTGATGATGCAGGGTCTGGGGACAACGGATGGACCGTGGTCAGCGTGAGCAGAGGCCCCGCTGCTCTCGTTCCCCTTCAACACTCGCTAGCCCGTCCGGTGTTAACAGCTCGCCTGCCCGCTCATCCACTTCCCCTCCACTAGCCCCGATGAGCTGGGCCTGTGGCTCAGCTAGGAACGAGCCCGGCTGTATCTCCGTCCGCGAGCGGGCCTCCGAATGTCCCGTCCCACACCGGTGTTGGCTCCCGCTTTGCAGCGCACATTGGAACCGGGTGTCCACCCAGTGGCACTGGCCCTTGGAGCTGCGGGGCGTTCGGCCCGATCTACACCTGGGATAGCGGCTCCGGGGGAGTCGAGGGTGGGACTGCCGCGACACCACCGCCTTCCCCGTGGCTGGTGGTTCCGCCCCTCACGCCGGCGACAGGTGTCTGGGGTGGAGCCCGTCTAGTATATGTTCTTTCGCTCAGTCAGCCGTGCTACTACGCGTACCCCGTCATGGCCGGGATCACCGGTTGAGGGTGGAGGCCCGAAGGCCCGACCGAGGAGCAGATCAGACGCCTTCGCAATCGAAGGGTGAGACAGCCCCTCGAGTTCTCCACGCGGATCAGGAGCTAGTGGCCATTTATAAGCTGCTTAGGTACTCTCGTGACCGTTTGACCGAGCTCAGCCAACTTCTTCCCAATCGCTGGCGCTTTCTAAGCCAGCGGCTTAGAAGGCGCCAGCGGTTGGGTGAAAAAACCGCTTGACCGCGCCTGCTTTCGGGGCCCCGTTGTCTTCAGGTGCCCCGAAAACGGGACGTAAGAAATCGTCGTGAAGACGGACTCGTCTCTGTCACATGGTTAGGCCCGGCGCCTGACTAGTCAGACGGATCTGCTCGGCATCCTACGGGGTAAATTTTGACCATAGGTTTAGGCTGGTCCAGCAGCGGGTCTGCCGCTGCTGGGGTGCAGCGGTCGGGCGTGCCGCTGTTGAGAGGAGGGGGAGGGAGGGGGAATGCCATAAGCTGCTAGCGGAGACGGTACGGCGCCATCATTACATCATCACACTATACAATCACATCATTACGTCCGCTATGCAATTGACCCCAGCTTGATGTCCGTCACTTAACAGCCCGCCCCGCATCGAAGTCTCAACACCAGTGACGTCATGTTGACGCAAAGCGAGGATGAAGCGAAGATGGTTTCGCCTACCACATAATGTCTTGACGTAATAACGGGCAGATGAGTTGCGTGTGTTCCTGAGTGGCATTGTTAGGGGGACTCCAGCAAGGGTGAGGGATTTGGGCCAAGTCGGGCTGTACTGATTTGTTCTCTCTCTTCTTTGCGTCTGAATGTGTGGATTGGATTAGTGTAATACACCCCTCGACTCTTCTCAATGATGTCGAATACGGCTTATCCTGAGCATAATCGCGTTTTTCGAAGAATGTGTGTCTGGTCACGCTGCAGCGTCGTAGGAATGGATGTCTTACAAACATGTTGCGAAGATCTTGACACTTTCATTTTGATAACTGTAAAGGAAATGCGAGGAGCTAGGCATTGGCTTTGCAAGTTTTTGTCGTGCAGCTGCCACCTCTTTTAACTTGAATATACCTGTTCACAGAGGGCCATTTATTCTTTGGAGAGCACCCTGCCATCACCTGTACACTAATGTTGAGTTTACCTTCCAAATGTTGGCTTGGACCCAATAATTTTTGCTTATATTTTACAAAAGGGCAGGAAAAAAGTGTGCCATGATGCAAATATTATTTTCATTGATCCTACCACACTGTAACATGGAGGGTTGGGGTGGGAGGCAGCATGCCAGTCAGCAAAAAATCCATTCATTTTGTCAGGTGTCTGCCTATACCCCATGCATCTGGACTTTGTTCCTGCATTGAGGCAAACTCAGGCCAGGGAAAATTGTGCTGAATTTCA
The DNA here is from genome assembly GCF_011947565.3 of Pollicipes pollicipes. Lineage (NCBI taxonomy): Eukaryota > Metazoa > Arthropoda > Thecostraca > Pollicipedomorpha > Pollicipedidae > Pollicipes > Pollicipes pollicipes. Next base: position 37,698,229 of record NW_023597054.1, on the reverse strand, counting down.
TGCAATTTCTTTGTGAAAAAATGCTCGAGCTTTCACTGAACCTAACATAATAACATTACATAAAGTCATGTGGGTTTATGGTGGATGCAGATCTGCTTTAGTTCTTACTGATATGTTGGGCATATTAAGCTGCCATTTACTTTGGCAGGGCTGGGACAGGGTAACTTTACCCTGCAACCTCAACAAAACTACCACCAAGTCAGAAAAACTTTGGTATTTGAGAAAAATTGCATGTTTGTTTCCTTTTCTTTGTTCATCAAACTTAAACCCAGACACTTTTTGCCTGCAACATAAATGTATTGATGCTACTGTCTGAGTTTATGGAGAACCTTTTGCAGCAAGCAATGTTTTGTTTGCCACCCAAAGTGGGCTATAAATCTGATAGTGTATTACTTGAAATATTGCTGTCTTGTGGCAAGGTCTCATGCAAATCCAATGATAAAAATTGAATGTCAAGAATTGAATTAAAACCAATCAAATCAAATCAGTCAAGCAATCAAAAGAAAGGTCACAATTAAGGAGAATGTCCATTTTTTTGGCCACAACACTGTTTGGTCAGATTATGTAGATAAATGATATGGACATTAAAGGTCTTGCTGGGATAGATTTTGAATAAAATTCTCTGTTGAACAAATGCATTGCAAGCAAACTAGCAAAAAAAGCCTTACCATGTCATGCAACTATATGAATTTCAGCAGCCCTGTAACCATGCTAACACTATGAAGCCAATGCCCAATGGCCCTCTTTGAAATGCCATTTACAAACACTTCAGGAAATTGAACCCACAGCTACCATTTCATCACATCATAAAAGCTATATATGATGTGATAAAATTGTAACAACTGAGTAGATCAATGATATGGTAAACTTAGCATACCTTGGGCTGTGGTGAACTTTGTACACCTTGGCCATAAGACACACAAAGGTTTGAGAAGTTTAACTGGAAGGCCATAGTGTATGGGTGGGGGGATGACCTAAGGCCCTGATGACCATCTCCATCCCCATCCACTGCACCCTGGCACAGGCTGCATTATGATTCATCAGAATAAAATGGGCTAAACCCAATGAGCAAAAAATTGTAGGTGTGAGGTATATCTGATTGTGCTTCAATTTGCTCCCAAATCATTTACATATCATTATGCCCCTGTATGCTATTGGTACATTCCATGCAGCACAGTAATATCTAGCAGAAACAGGCAATAACTAGCACAAACATGTGATATATGCCTGTTTCCTGTTGGGAATGTCCAACCAAACAGACATCAAGATCATCACCTTGAAAGTCAAGGTCTAGCCCACCAAACCAAAGCAGAGAGAAGAACAGTTTGCTTATTGCAGATTTAGTCCTGTTCCTGAGTGGAACAAAATGTTGCTGAGAGCTGTCATATTTTGGAGACTTGCTCATGACCATCTATACAACCTGACAGTTCTGCATGTTCATATATTTCAGGGCACTGCTGAAGGCAGGGCAAACCGCAGGATGGCATCCCAACTACCGCGAAGGATTATCAAGGTATTCTTCCATACAACTTCCATTTATGTTAGCATGTTTTGTGTAAGGTCATGTAGGTTCACAAATCTCGTGAAAGCCCAGATTCATTGTTTGTGAGCCATTTTGATCCAACTGTGTGTTCCTTTGGCCAATTCTCTGTTGCGTTACTGATGTTTCATATGATTATGCTTCAAGTAGTTATCTTGTCTTGAATGACCTGTGGTTTTAAAATGTTGTAGTTTTAGACAGCATGGTCACATAGATCATAATCCCAACAGTGGCATTGAGAGCCAGTGCAGATCACTTTTTTACACTTGCTGCAACTTTGCTACACCCTTTAATGCAGGCAGAGCTGCAGACCTTGCATGATGGCATGGTACTGTGTGCAGCCTTATGTTAGATGGCTTCATATGTGGAGACATTGTTAGCTGTGTGGTCTGTGCACCAGTGCAGAAAATGTGCTCTCTGCTTACTTACTCTGAAGAATCACTCGTTTTGAGCAGCTGTGTCATGGATGATAAGTGGAGAACAATTGTGTGATTGCATGTAACAGCTGTGGACTGTGTAACATTTGAAATGTGTGAGATGAAATTTGATAGCTTTAAAGCACTTTTAGAGTATTTGGTTCAGAAATGCATTGGACTTGTGAAAACTTGAAAGTATTATTGCATTGCGTCCTGTATGAAGTTCTTGAATTCAGTGAAAAGGCCTTTAACAGCTCAATGATTGAGCAGTATTTTGTCCCAGTATGTGGCCCAATATCTGATCTAATATGTCGCTCTCAATTTTGGCATGAAGTACCAGGATCTTTGTCCAATGGCCATAGTCTATGGCTCATATGATGCATGTCTTCTTCTGCAATTGACTGGTGTGATACCAGAGGTCACAGTTTGTTGCATTGCCACCCCCACCACATGCATGTGTGCAATCTGACCACCATGCATGCCCTGTGATGAGGGTCTGAAAGTTTTAGACTTGTGTGTCTGAAAATTTGGACATGTTAAGAGCCTGAGTCTGTTGGTTGGAAGTCAGCATCAGTTTAGTCACCATATACCTGCCATGCCAAAGTAGAGCCTCCTTGTTTGTTGTGTTATTATGTGCTTGCACTCCTCTGTAATCAAAGTGAAATGTCTTAACAAACATCAGAATGCTTAGTATGTCATGAGTGTCTGAAATTGCAATGCCAAATAATGTGAATACCATTTTAGGGACAGATGTAGCTTTTTCAGAAGATGAATTGAACAGGCTCAGCCTATAAGTTGCCATTGTGTGCCACGTATGCACTTGCACTGTTATTGTTGTATGTTAGATGTGCCTCTGATGTGTGCTGTTTTCTTATTTGATATTTGTGTCATGCTGGCATAAACAGTACATTTCATGTGTGTTTCAACAATTTCACTTGTGGCAGCTAGCCGTCATGCATGTTGAAGTGCTGTTGATGCAGGTGTCATGATAACACTAACAACATCTGATATCTAGCTTGTAATGTCATTATGCTGTTGTGCTTCAGTTCACTCCACTATCAGTATGCATTTTGTTATGTTGCATTTTGTTAATGCCAGCTTCTGCCAGTTTGGCAACCAAGCTTCTGCCCTACAGTTTTACCATCAAACCATTGGACATTAAATGAATCATTCAGTTGCTGCCAGTTTTGCATGACAGCTTTTAGCAAAATGTTGCCCACCACCCATGATGGGAATACACACTTATCAGGTCATATGTGCAAAAATAGTTTTCTGATTAGCATACTGTCTTTCAACTCCCATGTCTGATGTTGGCTGTGCCTTCACTTGCAGCAATATGTGAGGCTTGTATTCGTCCTCATGCAAGCTATCATTAACATCAACATGTAATATGGAAGATGTCGTGGTTTCGTGAAGGTAACGACTTTTCTGAATGGGAGCTGTTGATGAATGTGTGCCATTTGTGTTTGTGCCAGGAGACCCAGCGTCTGATGGCAGAGCCGGTGCCGGGGATCAGTGCCGTGCCCGACGAGCAGAACGCCAGATACTTCCATGTGGTGGTCACAGGTGGGTGTGGACCGACGCTCTGCCCGGTGGCGGCAGTCACCGCGGCCCGGAGGACATTCGGTGCGGATTGCTGTCGAGAAGCAGTGATGCTCGTGAGGTTCTGTGCAGAAATCGACCCTTTGCAATCACTGGAATGGCCTTTGTTACATTTTTGGCCTATGGGATGGCGTGTGCTGATTGGCCGTGTGTATTACTCCCGCCGGCTGTCGTTTTACGACAGTGCGTGACCGCAGCTTGCATGCGATGCACGACAGGTCCGGAGGGCTCGCCGTTCGATGGCGGCGTGTTTAAGTTGGAGCTGTTCCTGCCGGAGGAGTATCCGATGTCGGCGCCGAAAGTGCGCTTCATGACAAAAATCTACCACCCCAACATTGACAAGCTGGGAAGGATCTGTCTAGACATCCTTAAAGGTGGGGATCGCGCGCCGACGTCGCGTGTCCTGTACTGATGACACGTCACTCTTGCGCCGCTGGGGCTGCCGCGACCTCGCGTAACAGCGGGGTGTGGTGTGTCGGCGCCAGCAGCATTGTCTGACCTCGTCCCGTCTTGCCCAGATGGCTTCGAGATCATACCTTGTTGGCCGTCCATGTTGAGTGTGCCTGCACGTTCCTGCCCATCGGGCCTTGCCCAGCTGCCCAGGAACGTTTGCAAAAAGAGACAAAAGTGTGTGGTCGCTCGCCGGCGGGTTCCGCCCGTCTGTTTCTACTGGACCGTGTTGAGGCGGCTAACTGTGGGTGTCTGCGTCCGACAGACAAGTGGTCGCCGGCGCTGCAGATCCGCACCGTACTGCTCTCCATCCAGGCGCTGCTCAGCGCGCCGAATCCGGACGACCCACTGGCCAACGACGTGGCCGAGCTCTGGAAGTGCAACGAGGCCGAAGCAATCCGAAACGCGCGCGACTGGACCCGGCTGTACGCCATGGGCAACAACTGAGCCGCGCCGCCGTAGCAACCAATTGAGGCATCGCCGCAGCCGGGCTTCGGGCGGGCCTCCGGGCCAGCGCCGTGGGGGGGCCAGTCAACGGCGCAGTGGCCGAGCGCGCACGGGCGCGCGGGAACTGGACTCGGGCACACCGCCCATACAGGTGTGAAGCGGAAGGCCGTCGCTCGCGAGGTGTGATGGGACAGGTACTTGTATGTAATTTAGAGGCGTCGGCCTCCACCGACCGGTCGGTGGGCTCGGCGTCGGCACGCGTAATCCAGTCACATTCCTCTGTCGCCCAGGCATTGTTCTGCCGCACTCGCTCCGGCGGCGGCGGCGGCGGCGCGCACTCCGGCCGCCTGGCGCCCGCCCGTGATAGCGGCGGTCGCGTCCTGCTGCACACTTCCGCCGACTCTCCCCGCCTCAGGCCCAACCACGTATCGTTATGCACGGCTGTAACATTCCGCCGACACGCGTCGCGGATGACTGGGAACTCTGGGGAAGACGTGGTGCGCCTCCGCGCGGAACCTAGACAGCTCGACAGCTCTTTTGAGGTCCAAACGTTTGTAGCTGTCGGCGCCTAATTCCATGGGGCGCTTCTTAACCCGTATTGAGCAGAGATATCTGTGGATGGTCCGTTCTCACTCATGTACCAAATAAACATGAACAAGTTAGCCTCGTGACCTTTGGAGCTACCTGCCGCGTTGTAACGCAAACCAAACGGTTACCATGGCTCGGCGACGATGTGTATTCCACGAATACCTGATCCCGTGCGTTCGCACCAAGTGCATGGGTTTTCAGAAGAAAACGATTCCACTATCACACGTACGGTTAAGATTCCTACACGGCACAATTGAAAGTAAAATTTTCGCATACGACAAACTCATGACGTTCTCAATGTCACCAACGGAGTGCACGTTTTCGAAAAACACGACATCGGGTATTTCTACAGTGGTCTCGTTGACACCCCTACCAAGCATGCCGAGCAGGATAATGGGTAAGCGCCGCAGGCGAGGCTTTACTCGATACAATACTAGCATATAAAAATGCGAGCGGCGATCGCGTGGGATTTCACACGCGCTTCACGTGTATTTCGGGCAGACCACAGCAGATTCAGACGCTGCTGTGACCTGCGGCAGCCGCAGCTTACGGTCACCAGTCATCAGGGTCAGGAGGTGGCGGTTCAGCACCTGCCCGCTCCCGCACCCCCTGCGACCTGGAGCGAGCAGAGACGCTCCGCGGCCCGCGCAGATATACCGATCGGGCGGTGAGCTCCCCCACCGTCGCCGCACACCACACACCGCATGGCGGACACACGACCGCTGCGGTCCCGCCGCCGCACAACGGAGATGAGAGCGACTGCGCCGACACGCCGGCCCCACACCGCTCGTCGGTACCGGCGCCCAGCGGCGGGCGCGGCGTGGCGCGGCGCAGCAATGCCACCGGACGCTTGCCAGCCAAAGCCAACGTTGGAGGGGATACTGGTGGAAGCCGACAGTATTTGGGACGCAAGCACTACACAGCCGTCCCTCGCTCGAGGTTCTGCTTGATCTCCTGCGTGTACTGGCCGTAGAAACGCTCCAGCTTCTTGTTGAACTTCATGTTCCTCTCGTTGATGTAGTCGATGTCGGCCTCGTCATCGTGCACGCGGCGACGACTGAATTTTTCTCTCTTCTCGATCCTGCGGCAGATAACAAGAGGATGGTTAGTGGCGTTGTTACTGTCGGGTGGAGTTGAAAGGCGCGCTGACTGCAGAGTTCGTTCCGTTTCCAGGTGAGTGGTGGCCATTGGATACATCACTGACCAAAAATGTCTGATTTACCTGATACGGAAGTGAATATTGAACTTACTGAACAGAAAACATCCACCAATCGAGCCAAGACGCCACATACAAATCATTGCATCCGTTGTTAAAAATGAACAACTTTTACCATGTCCTACCCAAGGCGTTAGAAAGGTCGGGTGGGAGGACCAAAGCCACGCAGTATCATGGCAATCCGTTAACGGCTTTAAAATTCGGTCATATTTTGTGTAGAGACAAGTGGTCAGTCAAGTTTACAGATTATGTAAATGCTCTGCGGCCAGGCTTGATTGAAATGCAGAGCTCAACGCATGTCCACTGTAATTTTCAGGGCCATTGGAACAGCCAATTACAACTTGCTGGCGGACTATAAATCCCGTATTTAAATCGGCACCAGATACGGTTCAGTCACATGGCCGCATCCCAGCGATCACTGCTCATCGGAATCGACCGGCGCCCCGGGCCCCGCAGCCGCTGGAGCCAGCGGTCGGCGGCGGCCGCCGCCACGGCACACGTACTGTCTCTCGACGTCATCGGCCAGGCGGTCCACGGCCTCCTTGGTGTCCTTGTGATGACCGTGGACGATGGAGCCGGCGCCGGCGTAGAAGGCGTCGCCCATCGCCTGTCGCTTCGCCTCGTACTGCTCCATGTCCGGCTTGATGTTCTTCACCAGCCGGTCGTACTGCCTGCAGCAGGGAGGTAGATGGTGGGTCGGCGTGGTAGCGCAGCGAACGGTTTGGATCAAGTGCACTCGCCAAGCGTGGGCGCATGTGACGATGTGCGGTACACAAACCAGCTATCCCAATGCTGAAATATGCTGACACGTCAAGACCAGGGTTGGCATTTCAACTGGCTGAAACCAATCTCTGCCATTTTCCTGTTTTATACTAGTTAAAGCCAGCATAAACTGGCTAAACTGAGAAACTTAATAAGATCTATTTAGTCCATATCCCCACCATTTGGTTGTGATGTTTCCTATCCAGTCAAAACCACAGAAACATGTTGTTACAACAGCATGAGCAGTCTGTAGTAAATCCGTGGTAATTGGAGCACTAAGTAGCATCTGAGCACTCGGGTGTACAGGTGCATTATCCAGCATTTAGTAAACATTAAACACAAATAAAGAAACCAAGTAAACACAACTGAAATATAATGAGTGCAATCAAATTAACTAGTCAACTATCACTATTGACTGAATACTTCAAATTTCATACATCAAAGCAATAAAAGGTCATTGCACAAGTGTGTTGTATGACTGCCCTAGTGACGTGCATATGTACGCTGAAACAGGACCCAACATAGGCATATGGTGATGTGAAAGCCGATGTCCTCGTTACATCCATGTTTTCAATGGTGGACCAAGGAGGGAGCGATCTGGATCAAGGGCCCCACTGGATAGCAGAAGCAATATTTTTTTCGAGTTTCTCCATGAGGTGGCACGGAAAATTGGGTTTAGCCTTCAGAAAACGAGCTGCTGGATCCTCCCTTGCACGTTTCAACAGCAGTTTTCCCATGGATGACATGGTGGCAAACACATACTTGTCTGCCAAGCAGTTTTCTCATTAACATCTAGAAACTGCAGTTGCATGTTCACACCTCAAAAAACTTGTTCACGCCTCAACAAACTGAGGGGTTCTTTACCTCAATCCCACTAAGCATTAGCTAGCGCTCAGATAAGTATGATGTTGACAAACACTGTCTTGTGCAGCACATGCACATAATAGCATCACCTTTCAATCGGTGCCAGCTATTGAACTAGCACGTTGCTTTTGAGCCTTTACGACGCACTCAACTGCTGAGGCTAGATGGTGTCACCTGCCCCCCCCCCCCCCCATTCTGGCAGGAAGGGCGGGCACCGCGGAGAACCGAACTCTATACTTCTGGCTTCCCACACACCCAGTGAGACACTGAAGTGCCCAAACCCTTTTCCTGAAATCTGAACAGAGCTGAAAATCCAGGAATCTTTCAGCTACAAATAGAAATGACTTGCATCATGTTGTTAGTGCTTGAACCTACTCATTGATCCAAATCGTGCATCACACCAACATATTAAGACAATGTGTTTATTGATGTAATGTGATGCCATCAAACAATATAGATGTGTTTGCAAACAGATGCAACTGAGCTGTTTTATGCGGTGTACACACCTATTGTATGCTTTGGGATATAAAATAATATAAATATTATGTAAAAAGGGCCTACATATAACATAAGGGGAACCTCTGTCTAAAATTGGAAGAAATATTTGGATATCATGTATCAACCTTAAACAGAATGCTTCACATTTTAAGACACTGAAGCAAGCATCAGATATGATGTAATGAGCTCATTCAAAACTATTGGCATACTTTTCAAGTGAAAAAGACTACTCAAGACACCTCATACACTGCACAACCTTGGAAGCCAATTGACGGCCGTTATATCTGAAAATCGCGCTTCCACATTACATTTTCTCGGCCTTGATCGCCACATGGCTAATGGAATGGCAGGATTTGAATGACGTTATTATGACACCAGTGGGTGCCGAGGCGACTGAAATACTCTCCATGATATACTTTTCCCAATTTTCACAGGCATCTAGCTCAGAAACTAGAAGGTCTTAAGGAGGGCAGGATTGTGAACAGCACCAAAAGGTCTTCAAGGTGACAATTTCCATTCAAAACCCTACATAAATGTGTGACACTCCCTTTTACAACACAAACTTTTCTGTACAACACACATCCAAACAGGGGCCCCTCACATATCAACTGATCTGAAAGCTGAAAAGAGCGACAAACCTGGCGGTCGGACGCCTCAAAGTTCGAGAAGCCCGGATCGGGGTTGTAGTGTTTGCGCTTGCGGCGGTCCCATTTCAGCGCGTCCTCGGCCGACACGTCCATGTTTCTCTGTCGGTCATAGTCCTTTCCCTGTGGCAGAGCAGTCCTTGGTCAGCAAATGGTACCAGGATCAGACAGCAGCATCGCCGTTCGGAATAGGGAGCAGTCAATCCGTTCACACTGCCACCACATAGCTGTGTACATTGAAGGGATGCACACTGCTGCACTATGCACAACACAGTGACAGCATAGTACCAACAAAGTTCTGATATGATCAGTTATGCTCTACCATTAACCAACATTCAAAATAAAGCAATAAAATATGCCACAACAGTTGACAAAACTGAAACAGACTGACCAAACAAAAGCATTCCAAAACAAGTACCCAGCCATAAAGTGACACCACAAATAATGCCATAATTTTGTATTACCCCATGTGCAAAGAAGCTTAAAACACAACTGGAAGGGAAGCTGGCTATGCAGGTTCTGTGCACATCCCACACTATGGACACATTGGCTCATCACAACACTGCTGTCAAAGTCCCGAGCTGCCTGTCCAGCAGAACTCACCTCCTTCTGGGCCGCGTCACGCTGTTCAGCCTCCTCCAGCTTGAGCTCAGCCCACTCCTGGCGACGCTCCCAGTTCTTGGGCTGGTTCTGGCGGCGGTCCTCCTCCACCACTTCCTGGTGGTTCAGCTTCTGGGCCTCATTACGGCGCGTGTGCAGCTCGCGCAGACGGCGCATACGCTCGGCCATGCGCTGCTTGGGCGTCAGGGTGGCGTCCGCGGACGAAGAGGGCTCCGCAATGTCGGCCATCTTCTTCACTTATACTCTTGCCTGAGGCACACAGAATACAGTACAACAGGTGTCAGAAGGTGTGCTCTTCCCTCAGCTCCATCTTTCTAGGCAACATCAGTTCCATCCTTCCAAGTCAGCTGGCTATAACATTGAGATCAATTCACTAATGCTAGTCACAACACAAGGGTAAGTAAAACATATCCTGCAGTGAAAACTTATCTAATTAAGCCTGAAAGCACACCACAAAGCATCATGCCTAATACAGGCCTGTGGATTTCCGAAACTCATTTAACTTAGCTACCACTGAGCTGAACTGTTTTAAGCCTGCCTCCATTTTCACACCTGATTTTCAATCATCCATATTTTTATGTAGACATTTTGTGCCCAATGGAGTGGTGCACTGCAATGCACAGTCTAATGCATATGTGTATCAGACACACAGCCACAGCTTTCCTCAGAGGACATCAATTTGCCTTGAACTCCTGCAGATTTGGACTAAATCTCTGCAAAAATATGAAAACTGAGTGCAAACTTTGCGACTAAAGTTGAGGATGCTGGCAACATCAACAGCAAATCCCTGTAAAAATATTAAAACTGAGTGCAAACTTAGTGACTGTGATTGTAATGATGTTGGTTACATCAACAGCAGACTGATAATCCATATATTAAGAAATGGTTTATCAGTCAACTCACTTTAATATCAATTAAACACTTTTGCTTTTGGCCTAGTCGTAAACCCGGAGTATCATGTTCATAGTACAAAAACACCAGCAAATACCAAACCTTTTCAGACACAAGTGTGCCAGCATTCCAAAATTCATCCAACAGGTTATGCAGGAGTGTAACTTCATACAAGCAGAATTATATCTCTCTGCGGCAACTGCATTCACAACTGCCATCATGTTGCCTTTTGACCCAGATTCTGACATCTGAACTGCCACACCAACCTGCAAAGCCTCAGGTACCTAGGTGATGCATTAAAATTTGCCCAGGCTGATGCTGATTTGCTAATCTTGATCAAGGGAAAAAGCAACAAGCAGTAAATTGTAGGTCAAGGTGTGATAGCATGACAGATTTAGACACCAGCACCTGACTGTCCAAGTACTAAGATACTACAGTGTACATGCATACATGTGTAAAATCAGTATGTTTATGCACCAACATTTGTGACAGCTTCCCCAGTATATAATATATGTTTAGCATATAAAAGTATCTAAAACTGCAGGTTTGTACATTAGATACCAATTTTTTTAAGTCATGGTTATGAAAACAAAATGAAATATGTCATGCTCTATCAAGCAAAATCTAATAACTGAAATAGTTTTCCCAAGTTTGTTTCAGAAGCATGCAAGACCTAAACCATGGGCAGGCATAATGAGACATTATATACCACACCAAAAGGGCACAGTTAATTGGTTTGCCATGCATGGTACATTTTGACATCTCACTTGTGCAAGCGAGATGCTGTCAAAACTTTTCTCTTGACTTTTTTCTCTCACTTTTCAGATTTGTTTTTTCACAACAACCAGTAAATCATAAGTCGTCACATTTTCAGTCACATTCACAAATACATCAGAAAATAACTCAGCTGGGAGAGCACAAGATAACCTGAGAGCAGCCAAACCACAGGTATATTCAAAATTACCAACACAACAAAGAATCCATGCAGCCCATGTCACTACACTGATGACATAATGTATCATAGATTCTGTGCCTTTTGGTTTACACAGTGACCCAGACAACAAAGATTCTATGTGATGTCTTGCCATGCAGAATCTTTCCTGGATGCATGCAATCTTTTGTTGAAACTTAATCAAAGTGGCATAGAAATGGTGCAACCCCTACCATTATCCAAATCAATTTGTGTGCCCAGGGCCAACAAGCAATACAAATGTTTTGCAATAATGAGAAACTGTAGTACCTGCAAGCAACAATGTGTCTTTAAATGCACAGTTATTGTCACCACAGTCACTAAGTTGAAACAAAAAGCCCGCTGCACAGCTAAAACATCCTGTGAAGATTTTATATGGCATCACATAAAACACTACATCATCAATGCTGTGGATACCCCCCCCACCACGCCTTGTTGAAGGTTACTCAACATGAGGCAAAAAGTATGTTCTGCACAATACACGCCAATCTTTGACTTGACTTCCCACACCTATCATACCAATACCCATACTTCCAAGTGACTACCATTGCCACCAAATCTCACGCTATTCCCCCAGGATCAATCTAACCCTCAACAGCCTTACAGCCTTAGTGTCCAGGCACATCACGACAGCCCGCCTTGAAATCGGCCATTGGATATAGGACATAGGATATTGGGATACGCAACAACACACAACGGAACCCCAGTTGATGCATACCAAAGCTATCTAACGACACATACCAAGGTTTTACACTCGGTGGCAGATGAACGCCGAACTGCGGGACGGCCGCGGAACAACGAACCAAAGCGCCTCGCTGCGCACAACAAACTGGAAATGGGACTGCGTCGAATCTGCTTGCGTCATATTGACATGCGCCAAAGATGCCTACGAAGCTTGGCATGGAGGCATTAGACAGCCTTGCATGGAGAGCATGGAGCACGGTTACGTTCGTCAAGTTAGATCGATATTACACATTCACATTCGCGTGTTACATTCGATCTACTCACCAATTACGATGAAATTTAGATCACAGATAGAGCTGATTATGCCATTGACGAATATGCGAGTCACTAAGTGTGACATCCAACAACAAAGGATCAAAGTTACTTGAGATCAAAGATCTAGGTCGTTCAAGGTCATTGCTTGGTTAACCTTTCTGGGCTCCACAGATTTTGAGCCAATTTGGTTTGTTGATAGAACAAAGCATTTCAACAAATAAAATCACATCTTCCAAATGTGACATTAAAAACCACGTCCTTAAAGAACCATACAAGTTTAAGGTCACTCAAAATCGGACTATCGATTATCTTGATATTTGGTAAAAACATTCACATCGCATGGCTCCACCTAGCCTCCAAATATTACATTGTGACATTCAAACGTTCGTCTTCCACAGGCATTCAAGTCTTGGAAATGACGGCCTCGCACGTGTTAACATTTATACATTCCATGTCAGTAAAATGGCAGAGAAACTCCTTTGATCACCTTGAAATTTGGCAAAAATGTGGACCATGTAACTAGAAAGCTTTTCACCGAGTGGCAATTTGTGACATTTCCATTCACGCATTCCGGAGGCTCTCAAACAATGGGATATATGACATATCTCTAAAACGACACAAATGGCGTCGTAATATGCCACCAAGACCAAGGAATGCTGCACAATGCATCTTCTATGATGTAATTAGCCGTTGCCTCTCATATGATGTGTCATATGACGGCACGGCATGCAGAATGTGACGTACAAATAAAAAATGTCACATTCGATGTCGGTTTTCATACATTCGTGGACTCCTCTGCTTGTTTTGAAATTCATCACAAATAATCAACTTACATGGTTTGACCTAGCCACCAAATATTATAGTGTGACATTCCAGCGTTCGTTTTCCAGAGGCATTCGAATCTTGAAAATGACAGCCTCGCACGTGTTAACATATGCACATTGCATGTCAGCTAAATGCATGAGAGACTCCTTCGATCACCTTGAAATTCGCCACAAATGTATACAATACATATATACAGTTTTTCATCAAGTGGCAATTTGTGACATTCGAATTTACGCATTCCGGAGGCTGTCAACAGTGGGATATATGGCATATCTCTAAAACGACACGTACAACGCCGTAGTATGCTACCAAGGCCTAAGAATGGTATACAGTGCTTCCTGTGAGATGTATTTGTCCACTGTACCCCACTTGGCGTGCCATATGACAGTATGGCATGCAAAATGTGACATCTAAGTGAAGTATATTACACGAAAGCGCAAGGACGACCCCCAGTGGCAGCCAGCAGACCAGAATTAGGTTTGGTGCAGACGAAACCCGAGGGCCAACCGTCCTACTTACTACAGCCGCACCCGATTTCCACCCACCATCTTCCAAGCCAGAAAAGCTCCCAGCAAAAGCCTGGCTGAAGAACAGGCTGACAACAGGTCCTACCAATCTTCGGGACTGCAGCTGCCAGCTGGATCCGAATCCAGGCCCCATCCGTCGCCAGAGGCTAGCGTTCTCAAGATTCCGGCTGGAGCTATGGCGTATCTGGATGAAAACGATTGGCTTAATGACGATGTCATCAATAGCTACATGGCGGTCCTAGCGTCTGGCTCCGGGGGAAAAGTGCTGGCCTTCGATTTGTACTGGCTGCCGGCCATGCGTTTGCACCCCACTGAGGACCACACGCGCCGAGTACTGCAGGAGCACGCGGCAGGCAACGCCAAAGTCTGGCTGATGCCTTACAACCGAAGCGGCAGTCACTGGGCGCTGATCGTGGTTCTCCATGCTGCCAAGCGAATATGACACCTGGACTCCATGGGCTTTGAACCTCAAGTGCATTTGATCGGGCTGGCTCAGCACCTGATTCAAGATGCCCATCAGCCAGAAACTTATCAAGCCAGACGTTTGAACTGGTGTGACTGGCGTCTGGTCTTACCCCGAAATGTGCCACGCCAGGCCGATTCACACTCATGCGGTGTGCACGTGTGCTGGCACGCCCGCGCGGCAGCGACCGGGACCACCAGCGGCACCCTGCTGAACGTGACACACATGCGACAAGAGATTCGCCACGCGCTTCTCAGTGTACGTTTGCGTGGTTTTGTTTGGCAGCATATTTTGAAGAGCCGACGTGTTTTGAGATATCTTGAAGCTTCGCTGTAGGAACTTAATTTCCGACGGCCCCCTCTTTCACTTCACATATGATCATGCTAACTTCCCTCCCGTTCCCACAATTATTTACACGCTTCTCGTTGATAGCCGTGGTTATGGCAGGTCATTGACGATTATTGATCACAGGCTGCCAGGGAAATCGACACCAAAAGTTACCTTTTATTTGGTACCTTTGTGTTTAAAAGGATTCTCCAGTACACATATCTCAGTCAGGCATCTGAGAGAAAAAATGTCAATGATTGTTGGACAGTGATATTGTGAGACATGTGTACACGCACAGTGACTAAATAATATTAACAAGATACGTCTTCTGCTGCAGGCTCGCAAGCCCCCAAAACCGGTTTGGATCGGCTGGAATTATCTCCAAGGCGACGCGCGGCAGTGGTGTCCTTCCATTGGATATCATATTTGACCTACCACGACGCCTGAGCGTTCAGGGCTACATGAAAAAAACTGAGAAGATTCATTGGATGAGCCTACGAAAAGGAGCTCGGGTTCATGACATGCTCCCTAGGTATTAAATGCTCTTTTTGAAACGGTCAAAACTGTGTAAAACTGTGTCAATGAGAATGTAAATGTCTATGTAATCGAGAGTACATGCCAAACAATGCTTACCTGTCGAATAATTTGTAGGGGGCTTCGAGCTACCTGATGCAAGAGAACAAAGCGATTTTCCCTCACTAATCGCGCGCCAAATCGGCTCATCCTTAATAAGTGCGATAGGCATGCAAGACAGAGTGTGGAAGGAGAAAACCACAAATATGCAATTGGCTATGTTGTTAGGATAGAGAATACCGGAACACATGGTCAACAATGACCTGTTATTTACAACCATAATTTATTCCAGGGGGAGGCAGACGACTTTTTGTCGGTTGCCGTCACCTCCGAGAGAAACGTGGACAACTTGGCTCGCACAGCGCTGGCCGCGGCTCGCTTTGAGCGTCCCCAAGCGGGCCGCTTCCCCAATCATAGACGCATTTCAGCAGGTTATTGGTCGTCTAAGCTCACAAGACAGATCCTACGTTGTTGAACCGAGAAAGATCTGGCGGGCAAGGACCCGAGTAAAGCAAGAGGCAGCACACGAGAACACAGACGGCTTCTTGGCGTCAAGATCGACCAGTTTATCCTTTGATCGACGGAAAGACAAAAATGTGTGGACCGCACCACCGTTACTGAAGCTGAGGAGCACGGCATTGCCCTCACGGAGCCGGGAGAGAGGTGCGTGAAACGTTTCACTCCGCAGTCCGAGAGAGCCATTGACGTGCTGAAGGAGCTATCCTCGACCTGTCTTCGGCTGGGCGAAGGAGTAAAGGTCTTGGGCTATGGCGGAACGGCTGTGAACACTAGCACAACTAATGGAGTGTGTCGACTCTTCGAGCTCGTATCGGGGACTCCAGTTCCGTGGTTCACCTGCCAGTTGCATGCCAAATGAACTGAACCTGGGCTACGCTCTGCTCACCCTGGACGGGACCACCTCAGGGTCACGGGTCTTTAACAGAATCCATCGGCAAGAAGTGTGCTACCGATGTTTGGCAGCGTGAGGTGGTGGTATTCGACGCCGTCCCTGGGTTCGTGGAAGAAATCCCATACACTGTGGCGCGCCAACACAGCCACAACCAGGAGCACCTGCACCGCCTGGCTCGTGCCGTCCAAAATGGCGCCGTTTTGGACCAGGCAGCCAGCTTTGCCCACTGCGTTCCAGTCTGGTTCACGGTGCGCCAGAACAGCGACTGCACTTTCGGCGCGAAGAACCTGCTCCGCAGTGTCGAGCTGTTCTGCCTGCTGTCGCCGAACATCCAGACCATCGTCCGGCCGATGCTGCAGAGGAACAGCTACTGGGCCCACCCCGAGCAGCTATTGCACGCCATGGCTTCCGACGACAGCCGGCAGATACGGGAGAAGGCGGTCCGTCTCATTCGTGCCGCGCGTCTACGGGGGACGCGGGCCGACAGGAGCTCCAAACGTCCTAATGTGAACTTCGGAGCTGATGGGCACGCGGACGTCATCGACTGGAGCTCAGTGGAGGTGGCCGAACCACCGCTGCTGCGAGACATCAGCGATGGGGACCTGCATGAGATCGTCAAAGCCCCAGCCGTCCTCCCGCCGTATTCAGTAAACACCCAGGCCGTAGAGAGGGCCGTCGGGTCGGTGACGGAAGCCTGGTCTTCGGTGCTGGGCAGGGGGTCGAGGCACCGCCTCACCAGAGCGAGGCTGAAACACCGGCACATCATCCCGGTCTTCAACTCGCAGCAGGACTTGCGCCCCTCTGATGCACGGTACCAGTACCGGCCTGGGATACTATATGCATTACAAGTTTCAAGTTCATCTTAGCATATCCAAATAACTACAGTAACACTAAGCAGCATGTATACACTGCATCTTATGCCCTTTCATTTATTCGCTTGTCATGGAAGGATATTAAGATTGATGTAGAAAACGAGGCTGTCACGATTTTTACACATTTTACAGATACTTTTACTTCTCTTCAGCCGTCAAAAGCCTATTTGTCAGCGTGTACATGCTGTCCTACCTCGAAACCTATTTCATTTTAATCCATGTCTTGGTTGTGTTTTAACACAACACCTTTCTAAAAAAATCCGTTCATTCCACAGATGCCTAACCTAGTAATTAAGCGTTTCCACGGAGCCTCTCAAGTCCACATCGACCGGGTGACTGCGGCTTGTCGACGAGTGGCAGTGACTCGGCTGTCCTGCTCCACCGCCACAACCTCGCCCATTCCGTTAATAACACTCGTCTTGCGTCTGCCAATGCCGGCCTCAGCTGAGTCGGCGCCAGGAGTTGCCGCACTTTGGACTTCAATGAATATACGGGTTTTTGCCTTTGTAAATCTGATTAAGAAGCGCTGAATATAGCTTTCGCATGCAGTCTTGTGTTATTTCCATTGTAACCAATAGTCTACCCTAAAACATGGCTTCATGATCGTTTACAGTTCTCATCATAGTCATAAAACATGATAGCTCGCTTCCGAAACATGGGCGATATATGTGGCGCTACCATCGACAGGTCCAGAAAATTGTCTTTTAGTAAATCGGCTCTCGCTCAATTTGTATTGCTTTTGCTCAAAGAGCTCCTCGGATTTGATGTTCTTTATCATTCAGCGCCACTTTTTATCGTACTCCAGTGCAATTTTGTGGTTGATGATGCGCCCTAATGCTGATATCTGTCTCTGTGTTAAACCACGGAACTATTTCACATACTCGCCTGCACCAGCTACGTCCCTAACAAGTCATCCGTAGTATGCTATAGTCGATGGTTTAATGCAGTATGCCTTTTCCACGTTCGTTAAATAGGGACGGTTACTCGTGGCCCGCCACTACTTTATTCACGTGAAACATATTAGCGTCACTACGCGTGCATGCATACATACATACACACACGTACACACACACAAACACACACACACACGCACACACATGTATATATATATATATATATATATATATATATATATATATATATATATATATATATAATTTGCAAACCAGATGCGAGACAATTGGGGAAAACCGCGGAGCACAACTCGACGCTGCTAATGGTCGAAGCCAACTGTGCTGATTTGCTGATGAGGGAGCGCACATCATTTTCAGCGTCCGTTCTCCGTAAATCGATCCAGTTAGACACACAAACCCGCTTTACAGCAACGATTGCTGTTGCCTGTTGCGCAACATCCCACTAGCCCGTATATGAAGCCGTAGTATAGAAGCCATGCTTCGTGTTCCAAAATATTGTAGGCTAATGTCTAAACACATAACAGTGACAACCGAAACGCACCAGCCTTGTAACCAACACATTCTTGAAATCAATTAGCTAAAATCTTGCAACGCGCTAAGCGCGCCTACATACCAGTAGAACACTCCGGCAGAATCATCACGGTTAGGGGACATGCATGCCAGGGCACAGCTTCACCACGCACGTTATATTGTTCGAGTCTAATGCTGTTCAGCATTGTCGCCTCACCTCAACCCTCCATTCGACTGGTGCGGCAATATCAGCGCGCTGATGTCACCAGCCGGGTATGGTAAGGCAATCTCCCTAATGCAGCGGTGGAGAGGTCTATCACATATTGGCGTGATCGGTGTAAAAGCGAGCTGGGCCCACAACCCGACGCCCAACGCGCTCCTGTCGTGGCCTCTTTCAGAGCCGGATGCAGCACCGGAGCTGCCGGATGACGAGGCAGCTTCTTTAGTATTTCGGTAGCAGCTCCGGGTCTCCTGAAATACAAGGCAAGTGTCGGTTTTAAGGGCAAATGCAACGTCAAATAAGTGATTGCCATGAGTCCCGGTTTACATAACGCGGACTGATATGCTAGGGGAGGGGCGGGAGGGGGTTGATGTGACCCTCTGCCGTTTCCCAAACTAAGAACGGTAGAGCCTCGCATGAAAAATGGTGGATAGGTATCAGTAAGGTCTTCCGGTTAGTGACTTCATGTTACTAGATCAATAACTGATCAGGCTAGGCCGGGTCAAGGTCGATCTTTCCTGAAAATCAAACCACCTTAATTTATACACGAATATTTTCAAACCGACTACGGTAATAACATAGGACTCAGACAAAGGAACTGTTCCACATTTGTATGCACTTTTGAACCGAAACAGCCATTTTGAAGAGCATTCGCTGCAGTTCACAGCCCTGTCCTTAAGACCTAAACCCTGCTAGATTCTGAGTTATACGCCCGCGAAGATGTGCATATTTTTGTGCAGACTACTTCAAGGTCACCCAGGCATTCATGACGCCATGATAACGTCATTCAAATCCTATCATTCCATTGGTCACGCGGTGATCAAACCCAACGACATATTTGTCGAGTCGTTCACACCTGGTGTTTGTGAACAAAATTTCCAGATATAACGGACGTCAATTGACTGTCATCAATATTGTGTAACGTACGATGACGCGATAAACAATTGCGTATTGCTGAGCATATTTACTAAGGGGGGAAATTGTGTTGTTCAGAACAGTCGTTTCCACTTAAAGAACACCAATACTTATAAGTGAGCTTATTTCATCATGCCTGATGCCTGATGCCTGCTTCAATATCTTCAAATGTGAACCATTGCCAGTGGTGAAACAGTTTTGGCCCGGGACGCACGATAAGCGGATTTGTCAGTTGCCGCCACCCGCCAGCGCCGGCCGTGGATCGTCCTAAAAAACGTGTTCCTAAAAAAGGCGTCGCTTTCAAGAAGCCAGCGTTGGTAGATACACGCTTTTGGTTTTAAAACACGTGCAATGAATGCCCCAAAGGCCACCGCAATTGTTCGACATGTCAGAGATGTCGTTTAACAATCTTACGGCGGGACTAGATCGACCTTCCCCCGCTATCAGGGCGAAGGTTTGGCACATTGGGAAATATACGTGTGATAAGTTTGCAGAGGTTTAACATATACTGTCTGTTTTGTCGAGAAGGCAGCGAAGCAGCAGATGGAAATGACTAACGACGGCAATAATTTTGTCAAAACAGCACACTGATGATGCCATCAAAATCCCTCTATCTTTCACTCTCCCTTAGCATGGTCCTAAACGAACCGGCGAGGAAGGCATCTTGGACGCGGAAGATATGGCAAGCCGAGGAGATGAAGTCGTAGTAGCACAGGCTGAACGCAGGAACCGAATCCTCGTTCTGGCAGTTCGTTGCAGCGTCCATCTGGAGTTTCAAGTTCTGGGGGAAGGGAGAAGAGAGGTCAGACGGGGCATTTGACAACCGGAGCCGTGCACGTAGTTGCCTAACGAGCGGAGCGTTACAAATTAATTCATTGAAACGTTGAAAGCTTCCTAACAGCTTAAAAGTTTTAATGTAGTCACATCACTAGTGCAGACACCCTTTTCGGCATGGAAGTGTTTTTCGTTGTGCGATTGCGTTAGTTTGTGCTAGTTAGGCCTCTCCATAATGACGGCAGATGGGGCTACCTTCTTACCTTTTCATGTCCGTCGAATTGTTTCAGCTGTACGATCAAAGTGCTTGCGTTAAACTTGCCATTGGCTATAGCACCAATCGACTCATACACACAATGAATGAACTTGTCCACTCGCTGGGGCAGCGGTAGTTCCTCTTTGGGCACGATCTCTTCGCCTGGCTCCTCGACGGCGGCCCCGGAGCCCTCCTCGAGTCCGCTGCCCTCCGAGACCTCCTCAGTCACCTCCTCGGGGTGAGTGGTTAGGTCGTGGTGACGCGCGCTTCTCTTTTTCTTCAGAGACGCGTACTGCACGGGAACGTCGTGCACGTCCTTGCAAAGGTTCATGGCGTCGAGCACCTGCGGACATAACCGGTTGGATAGCATGTGGACCTGCCAGCCTAGTCACATTTAACCCGCGGACATAGCCGGTTGGAAAGCATGCTGACCTGCCAGCCTATTCACATTTAACCTGTGTGATTGCTAATGAAATTTCGCTGGAGATCTGCGCTTTGGAAGCTGGTCTACGTGAGTGCTCTTGCGTATAGTTATGCAAGTTGACAATAAACATTTCGGTGCATGAAATGCAATTTGTGCGTGAAGGCGTGCAGAGGCGTATTTTCATCTGAGCTTCTGCCGTTATAAAGAAGGACGAGGACATGAGAAAGTAGCCCCACGACGCGTTTGAAAACCTGTCGGCCCAACACTGCACCTCGGATGACGACAAGCTTCCTCATGCTGCAGCGCTACCAATGTTTCACCCTGCAGATTTCGACGCAGCAGGTCTCACGGCATCGCATCACGGCGGCGTGCACTGACGTCCCGCGGCGCCGCCTGTCGTCTCACCCGGGGTGAAGGCCTGAGGTCGTCCAGACACTGGGTCTGCTGGAGGCCGACATCCAGCGCGCGGTCCGGTTCCTCGCGCTCCAGCCGCTTGTATAGGCAGTTGGCCTCCAGCAGTGTGTCACGACATACGTAGTAGAAGTTCTGCTTCTGCTCTACGCTCAGGTTTTCGGGCGTGTGGTACAGGCAGGCGCGCGACGCCACCTGCACGTCGCGTTCAAACGGAGCCGGGAAGCCCAGTGCCGAGATCTCGGCCTCCAGCTGACGGCGATAGTTGACATTGCCGTCAGTTCAGGCGAGGTTATTGCGGTTACATTCACAAATACCTCCGTGCTTTGCATGACCTTCACATTTCAACCTGCTCACAATTCATAAACCAGCGCGGTAATGTATACTCATCTCAGCTGTTCGCCCCAGAATAAATGGTGATTTACAGCAACAAAGAAGTGTAACACGTGCCTGATGTCTTGCATGAGGGTTTGCAGGCGGCTAAGCTGTTTCGCAGCCTCGTGCCTGAGCCTAAGCCTTTTGATGTTTTTTCTTGGCTCGCGACAATTTTAAGTTATCCTGTTAATCGAGTGGTATACTGGTCTGGACGGTCTGAAAAAATGGTTGCTAATCCATCGATTGTCCTGTTTTGAGTGTGAACTTAGTAAGCAGCTAACTGGTGAAGTGAGACAAGCTTTCCGCTTGGTTTGTGATTCTCTGTGAGATTGATCCACCTAGAACACACTGGGATGACAAATTTTCCTGAGAATTACTGGTTAGGTCGTGTTAGCCGGTGACTGTGAAGTATGTTGCCAGGATACTTACCTGGCGTAAAAGAAGAAGCTGGAAGTGGAATAGAACAATGCTGGAATATTGATTCCATTGTGGATTGGTGCAGCAGATGTGTTGGTAAGAAAAGTGCCACAGTTTTTCATCTCAGTTCGTCTCGTTTTATAGATCTGGCATCCACAAATATGAAGGATGCCAGATTTATCAATGGTGCAGCCAGGTATCAAAACTATGGGATGCTGGTTACCCCATTTGTCATATCCCACGGTGATACCAATATCCCAGTTAAGAGTAGTGCCCGGTTGAAACGAAGAGCTTTACACCCAAGTAAAAGGCAAAGCCAATTATAGCAATGCACTTGTGCAGCTACGAAACATCTGCTTCCATTACAGTCACTTTGCTTGACGACCACCGGCCTGCATTAAGACAGACGCGCCGCAGGCACACCACCTTTAAAGGGAGTGTTTAAGAGAATGTTGAGAGAGAAAACAACAAACGTGCACCTCAAATGTTAGCCAGAGCGCTTTCTATGTCGATGCGGCCCCCTCCCCCCCCCCCCCCCCGCTGAATCGATTAGGGCCTCTATGTTGGTCAGGAATCAACAACACCAAGCGGCTCCGTGTCGGTCTGGATTTGAAAGCTCCTTTTCCATGCGGGAAGAAAGCCAGGATCTACGACTTACATTGGCCGGAGCCCTGGGACAATGAGGGTCGCCCTGTGTCGGCGGTCAGAGGTCTACAGTGACAAATAGGGGTTCCTGTGTTGGCAAGGAGCCCCGTGTCGGATAGAAGTACTGTCTGAGAGGGCCCGAAATGGGACCGAAGGGCCTCTCGGGGCTGATGATCAAGGGCCCGACTGGAGGGGCCGAAGAGCTGGCTGCTGTAGGTCACGTTAAGGATATCCGCCCGTAGTGCCGTGACCTCAAATATTAGTCAAAGTGACTCTTGCGCCGATTGGCGATCCCTGGGGCAATGCAGGCCCCCATTTCGTCCAAAGACCGCCAACACCGAACAGTCGGCTCCGCGCTCCGTTTCGGCTTGAGACTTGGGAGCCCATTTCCAAAGCAGGGACAGGGCCGGGGCCCGCGATTTCCATTGGCCGGGCTATTCTGCCCTGAGAGACACCGGTTATGCTGATAGACGCCTGATAGGCATCAGCTCTGAGAGGGGTTTATTGCCGCCTCTCCGAGCTGTTTTGACCTGCTGAGTGTGTCCTTCAAACTAGACATGTTGCCAATGGTTATCTCCGCCGTACCTATTTGGCTTGCTGAGTGGTTCATTACGAGAGCAGCAGCGTTCAGCCGCCGCCCGGCAGACTCTTGGCTGCGGGTTACCAAATCCAAGATCTCACAAAGCTAGGCTGAGATGTTGTGGAGGCATGGTTGACATTGGTGTGCGATGTCTCAAGTTCGGGCAGAATTCAGCTCGGAAATAATGGTATCATCGAGATGTTCAGGAAAGTTAGCAACGCATGATTCATGTACAGAGGAATGGTATGAGCCTGCAGTGATGCCATTGAGAGTCGCTGGGGCAAAACATAATGGAGTACGATCCCCAGCCCGAAGCACACTGCATGAACTCACCAGCAACGGTCGGTGCCCGAGCCTCCCTCACTCACCCTGTCCTTGATAAATTGTCCGGCGTCATCGACGTACCCCATCTTTTCGGACATGCAGTCTCGGATGCCCAGTTTAAACCTCAGGAGTGGGCTGCCGGGACTACGGGACGTGTCCGGGCTGTCCTCTGGGGAACGGGCGACACCTCTGAACGCTTCAGGAATGCGCGAGGGAAGCGAAGCACACTGGTAGATTGCTTATAGATTTGACGCGCGGGAGCCCAACATTGAGCTTCTACTGTCCGACATTGCGATCTGGTTCACAAGGTGACAGCTCGGCATGGGATTGCTCAGGGGCTGGCAGCTCGGTATGGGACTGCTCAGCGGCTGACAGCTCGGTGTGGGACTGCTCAGCGGCTGACAGCTCGGCGTGGGACTGCTCAGGGGCTGACAGCTCGGCGTGGGACTGCTCAGGGGCTGACAGCTCGGTGTGGGACTGCTCAGCGGCTGACAGCTCGGCGTGGGACTGCTCAGGGGCTGACAGCTCGGTGTGGGACTGCTCAGCGGCTGACAGCTCGGTGTGGGACTGCTCAGCGGCTGACAGCTCGGCGTGGGACTGCTCAGCGGCTGACAGCTCGGTGTGGGACTGCTCTCGGCGGCTGACAGCTCGGCGTGAGACTGCTCGGCGGCTGACAGCTCGGCATGGGACTGTTCAGGGTCTGACAGCTCGGCATGGGGCTAATAGCTGGACATGGAACTGCTCACGCCGTAACAGTTCGGTGTGGGGCTAGCCATAAGCTTACAGCTAGACATGACACTGTTTAGACGCAGACTGTTCAACATGACACTGTTTAAGGGCTGGTGGTTGAACATGGGCCTGCTCACGTGTTCCTTAGGTGGGGATGTAGCAACTCAGGTAGCCGGTTTACATGAACGCACCCGGAACTGATGGGTGGACTGCCTGACTAGGCATAGCCCACGGGCTGGCACTTTGACGCGGTACAACAGACACGAGCGGTCAACGTGACAAGGCACTACTCACAGGCGGAAAAGGTGCTTCTCACGGGCGGACAAGGTTCTACTCACGGGCGGACAAGGTGCTACTCACAGACGGACAAGGTACTACTCACGGGCGGACAAGGTGCTACTCAGGGGTGAGCACGGTACTTTTCACGGGCGGACAAGGCTCTACTCACGGGCGGACAGTTCGGCCTCGAGCCCGTCCAGATCTTCAAAGTTGCTATGGACCTTATCCAGACATTCATCGGTGATCGCTTTGACCCGGGCTGGGAGATGATACTCCTCTGGCACGCACTCCGGGTCGCGGAGAGGCTCGAGCCCACCGAAGCTGAAAAGCGCGTTCTTCTCTCCGGGTGGCGTGGAGTCTTCTGCTGCTCAGCACATAGAAACAGCGGTCAGACACAGCGTGGGAACGAGAACAGCGGTCAGACGCAGCATCGGAACGGCAACAGCGGTTAGACGCAGCGTGGGAACGGCAATAGTGGTCAGACGCAGCACTGTAACGGCAACAGCGGTCAGACCCAGCATGGGAACGGCAACAGCGGAGACAATTGGGCCGATGTTCATCTAGTCTATCTATATATATATATATATATATATATATATATATATATATATATATATATATATATATCGATTTAGCCCCCATGTACGATGGTAAACACACATGTCCTAACTCCGTCCTATAAACAGTGGAACATTGCTACGACGCAGGGCGCGAAGCTGCTTCCCGTACCATAGACGGCGACGACTCCGGCGCACAGAACGCTGATCACGATGGCCTTCATGGTGCTAGCCGGCGGCGCACTCGCTTCTGTTGCAGCCGCCCGTCGCTCCCTGCTTTATAGTTTTCCACCGAGAGGCAGCCCGGGGCGGCTCGGCTAACGGGAGGTTGGCTGGCGCCGGGTGAACGTACTGGCTTCGCGGCCCGCGCCTGGCCGGCAGCCGGCTGCGACGCCACGGCAGACGGCGGCGCCGCTCGGCCAGCTCTCCTCGGCCATCGACACCGACACCGGTGTGGTCGACTTCGCCGACAGTCGTCACAGTCGACTGTGCGCACAAGTATCATCCGCAAAGCAAGTGCCGAGAATGCCGCGGTCGGATCTTTCGGGTCAGTGTCTGCGAGCAGTGAGCGCCTAAAGACAAAGATACATCCTGTCGAGAGGTCGCTTTCCAGACAAGAGGAGGAGGCGGGGGTTTTGTAACTGGGCAGTCTTATAAGTGGCATCGCATCTAAACACATCCGAAATTCCCGACAAATTGCGTTTACCTGATAAACTGGACGGCATCTCATCGCCACGCAGATCATCCCATGAGAACCACCTATGTGCCGGGGTCAGTATTCAAGCAACGAGTTATGCTCAACGGGAGCTCAGGTGACGAGTCCATTCCAGGGAATAGCTCACGTGGATAAATGCAAAAATAGAAATATCTTTAATTAGGGGGTCTCAAATGAGCCAAATCGCGAATCAGACAAATCAGATGTCCGTGCATGTGTTTTCGCATACTTGTGTTGAATTGGTGGATCCATATGGCTAATTCAGATACATACCTATCATTGTTTAGTAGCCTTAGCTTAACCATTACCATTAGTCATCGATAAGGCATGTTCAAAACACCAGCTGCTCCGCAGTCTTTTTCGCTAGGGCAATATCATTCCCTCATAAACTGTCGGTTCAAATCAGTAGTATCCACCCTATGATATTAGTGATAACTTGTCGCATCTCAAACATGACGCGGTTGCATTTTGTGCACAGCAATGAAAGGTGAGTGCTTCTTGCAACAATTGTTCTACTCTGAGTTGCCGATTGACATAACTCACGATTTTATCATTGATAAAAACAGCCTTTACTGTGGCAACAGGTGCCCGTCTTATTGCCAGAGAGTGGGAATATTTATTTCAAACTCCTCATGCTTGCATCACCGACCGCCTTCATAATACAGGTTTGGTGAAACGAGCAAACGTAGCTCTAGAGAAGCAATGACCTGTCATGCTGCATGCCTGGGTTAGCAAACTGCCAACGGCCTAAAGCGACTTGGTCGGATCGTCTGAATCACACCAGACAGGCTTCCGTAGCAATAGCGGCTTTTCATGATAACCTCGCACGCCTCTCTCATCTCCTTCACAACATGCTTCGTGAAGGTCTCATGCTCCCTTCATAACATGACTACCACTCGCTCCACCCTTTACGCGTCACCATAAGAGCACGATGGCGACGACACTCATCAGTCACTTGGGTGTCCATACTGCCACAAGCCGCCCTCGAGCAGGAAAGGGCGTGCGGGACGCATCCACAGCACAGGCGGTGTCACCCAGTCGACTCTGGCAGGCGCAATCTCGGCTCAGAGGGGCTCCGTCCGTCCGCATGCCACTACATGGCCGCGTCCTGTTCGGGAAGGCACGCGAGGACCCTGACCTTGGGTTGTCTTTGGGTGACTCCACAAACACTGGCCTATCGTCTGCGAGAACAGTGCCGCCGACACAGCCGCAAAAGATGGCAGGCACCGTTGGTCGAGTCGAATCATGCATACACACGGTGTGGAAACTGCACTTAGTCGACGACTCAAACACGTCTTAGACCTACGGCGCTCCTAAGTGTTATCCCCATAGACCCTGCCGGTGCATCCGTCTTCCCTTCAGCAGATTCTTCCGCCTTCGTTCGTCTCATCCGGACAGACTCTGATGTCTACGTTTGTCTCGTCCGCGCGGACTCTGATGTCTCCGTTTGTTCCGCGCGTTCAGACTCTGATGTCTCCGTTCGTCTCATCCGCGCAGACCTTGTCGTCTCCGTCCGTCTCGTCCGCGCAGACTCTGATGTCTCTATTTGTCCTGTGCGTTCAGACTCTGGCGTCGCCCTTCTTAGCCGAGGCTCGTCTGGCGTCGCCCTTCCTGGCCGAGGCTCGAGGGGTGCCTTGGACGCTGGAGAGCGGGTACACCTCGCCAGCGCCGGCGTCCAGCGTCTCCTCACCCTTCTTGCAGTCGGCGTCTGAGTGCAGGTTCACGCCGCTGACCCTCTCCTGGACCGGAGAGAGGCAGAGAGGGGCGCACCGTTAGTCGCGTCGAGTCATGCTTGCACACGAGTAGGGAAACTACACCTGACTGACGACACAGGCTCGCAGCAGTACCAGGGACAGAGCCGGGAGAGGCGTCGTTAGCTGCATCTTTGAAGCACACGGGGATGAAAGCTTTGCTGACTTTCGCCTGCATCGGCCCACTGACACACTACTAGTCATGCTGTTGAGGAGAGCGCCAGGCGGCTCTGTTGGCGTCAGCCTTTCGTGACACGAGACAGGATTTGCACTGTTTGCAGTAACAGCAGGTTATCTTGCTCGGTGACGAACGCTCTTGCTGCACTTGACGGGTAAGTTATCCCGAACGCCAAAACTTATATCACGCACCCATGGCATTCACTGAACATGCCATTGGCAAAGCTCTCTTGATTTGCATCTCCTTGCTCAGAAAGTTTTCACCAAAATTGGGTCACAGACAAATGGCTTATACAGCCATTTTTTGCAAAGTCTACCACCGCCAGGCAACACAGAATGACGGTTATTATTGCCGAGTGTGGCTTTGTTGTGCCAAAAGTACAACAATCTCCGCCTTTTTATGGAGAGATTGTTGAGTATTGCATTGAAACACCGCTTAGCTACATTATGCTGTATTCAGATTATGCCCATGCATTGTCATACATTAACACGGATGTGACCATTGGTCTTTGCAAAAGGCGGAGCGAGGCTCGCATCCGTAAACAATAAATAATATGGCATACTCTCGTCAATCGCCTGAGTGAAGTTCACGTATTTGTAAGTGTCCAGTCCATCGAGACACGAACTCATGAAGAGCCTGTTTGTACGCGGAAAATCATACGTCCTGCTGGAATGGGATAATCTGAGCCTAAAACTAGAAGGCAAAGGGCTCCTTAGCACTAATCATGCTCTAGCAGAGTAGTCAGTAGTTTCCCGTAGCATTTGGGAGAAGCCACTGTGCGTTAAGTTGGTTTGTAATTTAGATGCACGCGGCTAAATACTGCCATTGGACTGGTCTTAATGAGAGTGCTAGTACCCGTTTGTCTGAGGATTCCGATCGCAGTTGACTGGCACATTGCTGTGTTGTATACACTGCACATATGCACGCAGAACCACGAGCACACTGTACAGCGTGTCTTCGTGTGACGCATTGGGATGTCACAAAAGTGCGCCGCTGATATGTTTAGTCGTGATATTCAGCTGATTAGCGTAAATGCAAGCTAATGAATGCCAACAATAGAGGGATCATCAGAATATATTTCCAGACGGCCGTGGTTAAACTTGAGATTGGCGAATATTGATTTTCTCCCGCCAGCCTAAATAAACAAAAATCGATTAAATGTTTGAGGTTTCTGGCTAGTTCCCCCATCTTCGACTGTTCATGTACAAAATAGAGAAACAAAATTCCAGGTGTAAATCTATTCGGTCGGAGGTTGTCATGTTTCTGTATCAAATGATTCGGAATAGCCAAACCAGGATTTTTCAACTAAGCCTCCATTCCATACCTAGCAACTTGGAACCATCATGGCCCAAGGAATTGTGACAAAGATTCTAAAAGGATGTCTGTGGAAGAACACAGCTGAAAAAGGATCCCGCAATCTTTTTCATGTTTGGACAATAGCCCATATTGCTAAAGTAAGCACGGTGAGCTTTTGCGTGACGTGCACACCCGCAGTATTTCACACACGACGTGCATGTATCTCGGCGTGCACTACCATCGGTCGAAGGCAGAGAGTCGGCGCTTTTGAATTTGCTGATATTGACCACCCTTTCCGTAGTGTTGGCTGCAGCATGGCAGCCTGCACCCTCTCAAATCCCTCCTCCTAAAGCCTACAGTTAGATGACGGGGCTCAAATCGCAACCAGACCAGGCGCTTCTTCCTTTCAACCTTCCCGCGCCCCCTCCTCCGCAGTCTCCAGTCTTCGGGGCTGTAAACGTGTAGCATGTACACCAACAGGGTGCAAGCCCAGGTGGTGTTACGTCAGCAGACGGCACGTTCACAGCCTGTACGTCAACCGTGGCGCCATGAACGGCGAGTGACAAGCGTCGCACCTCAGCTGCCTGTGGTCATAGAGGACAATGTTGGAGCCACTGACCCCTTCGTGGTACGCCGGCTCGGGGTCCCAATGGCCGGAGCCGCGCCCCAGACGCACGTAGATGAGCGCGCCGCAGGCGAGTGCGGCGCAGACCGCAGCGGCGATCGTCACCACCATCATGACGCCGCCGTTGCTGGTCATGGTGACGTCGTTCTCGTGTTGCGGGCATGCGATAGATGGTACCACCAAGCCGACCCTCGCCGACACCAGGCGAGACGATGCCTGCAGATGTTTGATCTTGGTCATAGAAGGCAGAACTGACAACGGAGCGGCGCAAACGAGAGAGACACGGCCACAGAGGATAGCGCTGACAACAGAGCGGCACAGGGAAGAGGCGACGGGCGTGTGCTTGGTTCCCACTTGTTCTTACGTGGAAGCAGGACTCCGGATCCTGGCTCCCAGCGACTCTTTTACACACATGGAATCCTGGATTTCGTTCTCATTGCTTTTTACAGACACGAGACCAGGGTTGTTGGCCCCCGCTCGCATCTTTTCATGCACCACACCACGGATCTTGGTTTTCAATAGCTCTTTTCAGACAAGATCCCCGGGCCTAGTACACAGGTTCTTTTGAGAAAAAATTGAACTCGGTCTCCCTGCTATCATTGCAATATTGGGAAATAGCGGATTCTAAATCCTCATTTTTCATCGTTCATTCACAAACTTCTCGCCTGGTTCTGGGAACTTTCGCCTGGAAGGGAACGTTTCACACTTCAATAATTTGAAGATAAGTATCAGATATGATAAAACAAGCTTAATTACAACTATTGATACGGTTTTAAGCATAAAATACTGCTCTGGGCAGCAAAGTT
Source organism: Pollicipes pollicipes (assembly GCF_011947565.3). Classification (NCBI taxonomy): domain Eukaryota; kingdom Metazoa; phylum Arthropoda; class Thecostraca; order Pollicipedomorpha; family Pollicipedidae; genus Pollicipes; species Pollicipes pollicipes. The sequence continues at coordinate 37,667,523 of NW_023597054.1, read as the reverse complement.
TCGCTGTTTAGTAAATATGCTCCGCGATAAGTCATTGTTTGATTATGTCATCGTACCTTGCACAACATTGATAGAGAGCCAATGGACGACTGCTATTGTCTGGAAATCGTGCCCACAAACGATAGATATGGACAAATCAGCCATTATTTTTTGGCCTTGATTGCCGCATGGCTTATGAAATGGCAGGATTTCAATAACGTTGTTATGGCGTCGTGAATGCCAAGGTGACTTAAAAATGCTCTCCCCGAAACACCCCCCCCCCCCCCCATTTTCACGAACATGTGACTCAGAAACTAGAGGGGCTTAGGTCTTAAGAAGGGCAGGGCTGTGAACTGCGCCGAAAGGCCTTCAAGATGGCTAGTTTATATTAAAATCCCATATAAGCGTGAAACATTCTCTTTAACGATTATTTTGCTAGCACTTGGCCCTAGTTCCGCCTACTTTTTCATAACTTTCAAGCCATGGTTTCTGCCTATCCCCACCCCACGGATTTCCTATTTTGACAAAAGAAAACAGCAGACACCGGTTGCCATTACGTCTGTCGAAAAAAATCAGATCGTGCACCCTGGCTCTCACAGCCTGCTTGAAAAAACATATTGCAGCAGAATATAATAGATTGAATGGGCAAGGTTAGTGTCGCAACAACCCGGTGCATCCATACCAAACCAGGCAGCCTGCATAGGATTTCCTCGACAGGAGCGAAAACGTTACCGCCGGGCGACCAAAACATGAATTTCCACGATGTTTCTGATCCAAATGCCATTCAGCAGGCGATTTCGGCGAATAAATGCAACACGTATTCAGTTTATCACTGTTGGTCTAACCCCACTGGCCTAGTGTCAAGGCGTCATATCCAAAGCCAAAGTGTTTCTCTGGGGGCTAAGTGTCAAAGTTTCTTCAAAACCTTGCGACTTTGGACCAGCTTCCCGCGAACCGCTCAGCATGATGTGTGAATCTCTTGGTTCAGGGAAGGTCAAGACCCCCATTCCTCCTCCCCTTGGCTACTACCCCGGTCACATCATCTTGTGCCCGGAGGTAAAGAATATCCCGGCAATTTTTCTGATTTATACACGGCTTACGTTTATTGTTTTTGTTACACAGATTTGGGTTTTTTCAGTCGTGCAAAGCTGTAGGCTTCTGAGCACAGCGCTGTCAGTCATCTTTTTAATGCATTGTCTAACGCTTGATCCTTAGTCAAGTGCCTCGTACAGCAGCTTTTAGATTCTTGTTGAAGTTCAATCGTGAGAAGTTCAGAAGATGAGTTGGTATGCTGCACGTTCTACGTTTTGCTCATCATCACGCTTGTTTATTTCTAGCAGATTTGTTGTGTTATTTGGGCAGGAATTATTTTTGGACGCTAAATGAGAACGCTTTTTCTGATTATAAATGAGGGTCGTCAGTAATCACTTAGCATCTAAACTCACCAGTTATTTTTGGCTCACTCCGATTTTTAAAAAAACTTTGTTTTCATAACTTTATATCAGCTGTAATGGACAACCCATTGTTTGATCCATAAGAAGCGCAAAATACAAACGCTGGTTTTCCCTATCCATGTAGATCCTGTTTTGTGCCAGTTCCTTTGACAATTTCGGTCCGGATCTGGTTGCTCGCTGGATCCCTTTTTACAACCACAGTTCATTATTGGTTCCAGCTTGATCTCTGGGCACGTTCCATGCTGGATCATGATCTTTGCTAGATCTGCTGACAAAATTCGTACTATCCTCTGCACAACTCCGAGCTAGAGCGCACAGTTCCTGTTTAATTTGCAGACGCATTTCCGCCGAATCTCGGATTCTTTGGATCGACCGGCATAATTCAAGGCTAGATTTGGGCCTAGCTGAATCTTTCGGTCAAGTGGCGCGTTTGATTTGGATTTTTGTTGAGTTTCGTGCCGGGGTGAAACCAGGTCCCACTGATCTCCCTAGTAAAGCCCGATACTTGAGCCCTGCTCGTGCTGGACCCTGCTGCTCAGGAGCCGTGAGGTAACCACGAATCAGTTACTGGAAAGATCTCTTGGAATCCATCATATGCCTGAGGGGCCTGCGCAGGTAAAAAGATAATCCACATAATCGGGCAATCCTCACATCATCTCTCTCCCCCGCCCCTATCTTCCCTCCGCCCCGCCGCCTCTGCCCTCGCCATGCCTCCACCCATCACCCCTCGCTCACCACCTACTTTCCCGTTACTTCATACCCACACCACCCCTCAGGGATGGTGAGAGGACGGGATGAGGATGGGAATTAGTATTCATCCCCTCGCCCCTTCCCGTTACTACTCAAACCGTCCCTACCCCTCTTCCACTCGCCACCCCGCTACAATGAGCATCTCCTATTTCCCTATGCACTACATTTCCAAACGTGCATCTCCTCCTCTCACAAATCCCTCCCTTTACCATCTCGCCTCAACCCCATTACCTCATGTAATTCCGTCACAATCTTCATTTCACACGCTCATCCCTTCATCACTTCCTTTCCTTGTCAAGTCCCCCCTCACAGTCCCTCCCCCCCCCCAGACAGCTCATCCCACAACCACCTCCCTTCTCTTACCTCCTGCCCTCGCCACATGCTTCTCTGACCATCCGTTATTCCCCTAACCATACTTCCCCGTAACCATACTCCCCATACCCCAGCTCTCCCCCTCGCCACCCTTCCCGTTCATCACCTTCCTCCTGATCACCTGTCCCCCAAGCTCGCCACCCCTTCTCTCTTTCCACACCTTTGAACATCTACCCTCACCGCCTTCCCCCTCCCCCCCACAGCACCTCCCCTTCCTCTTCCCCTCCCTTTACCACCCCGCTCGGCTCACCACCGCCTCCAGTTCGTCGGCGTTGCTGGTGACGAGTTGGTGCAACACGGCCGCCGACACGGCTCCCGTCTCGACCGCGGCCGTGTCGACGTCCCGCCGCCTCCGTCGGGAGGTCACGGTCACGGGCGTCGGCGGCGCGGTCAGGCTACCCCCGGAAGCGGTCGCGCTAGAGGCGTCCGGCGCCGCTGTAACGGTCGGCGCGGCCAGCGCCCGACGCTCCCGCCGCCAGAGCACGACGAAGCTGAGCACGATGTGCGGCGGCCTGTTGGTCGGCGAGGGCGAGACGTAGACCCACTCCAGCTCCGAGGTGTTGAAGCCCTGTGGTGGGGGAAGGGAGTGATGGAGACCGATCCGCATGGTAAGGGACCTAAGTCAACGTCCTGATGAGCATCATTGAGAAGTCATGTTTTGAACGCTAGAAAGAAGTATGGATGCTGCATCAAGCCCGGTAGAATAGTCTGCGGTGCACAGATCTGCACAGAATGCCAAATAATTGTGGCCAGTGTTCCAATTACAAGCACACTCACCCTTCCCCTGGTCATGTTGAGAATGGCCGTTCTAAAGAGGTTCTCCTTGACTGCCAGCCATGCAATGAACTCCATCCGGACTGGATCTAGTATCAGCGTCACCACGCCTTCCATCTGCTCAGCGCTGAGCTGCTGCAGAGTCTTGCTCTGAAACGTTGACCGGGTGAGTCAAGCCGAGGCCAGCAGCTCCCGGCTGGACTTTGGGCATTGCTTCATGTAACGTTTTGCACCGCAAAATGGTGCCGATTCACTGATTGTCTCACTGGAACGATCCCGATTCGCTGACTTTGTCACATACAGTTTGCTCACATGGAAAATCTAAAAGAAAAAACTAATGCCACTATTACTCCTCCACGCTGCCTGTGGGATTGATGCCTGCGTCTACGATCCCGGCCGGTTCCGTAAAGCTCGAGCACTCGCGTCTCGTTTGGCCGTCGGGCCCCCTCACCACCGAGGCAGTGACCCGACCGCGAACCCACTCCGTCCGCGCCCGATACGCCGCAGACTCGGAGCCAGGCGCCCGCGTACGCGACGCATTGCCGGGCCAAGCCACGTGCCTCGCCCAGACCGGACCGGCGTCAGGTCAATCCCGCCAGTGACGTCACTGGAAGTCCCGTTCGAATTGCACGCGCCGGCAGGGTCATGGCAACGGCCGGTCATGCATTGCAAAGCGGCAATTAACGCCTGAGGTTAGCCAGACTGCGGCAAGCATGGAGGAAGTGCACCTTCAGAAGGCACCCAACACCCGGCGGGGCCTGTTCGGAACAGTGCGCCACTGCGCGCGTCGAAGGCACGCCACGCGTGCACTGTTACTTAGTGCCGGCTCTGAGCTGGGTCTGGATGGGCTCGCGTTTATGTAGCGCGAAAATGCCATAAAACGTTCACAGAGGCAGGGCAGTGACGGATCAAGGCGACTTCCCTACCTTGAACTACAAATTCTCTCGGTGTCACTAGGTGGATTGATGCATATTATTGTCACCAGCACCAATGAAGTTCAGGCAGAGCAAATAATTTTCGTCAATATCTTACCTTCGGATAACCATAGTACTGCATGGGGAGTTCATCCTGCGCGTCGCCAGTAGTGTTAGAGGCAGAAACATTCGAGGGGCTTGGTGAGACGGAGGATGCTGATAAAGTCGTGGAAGTGTGAGTGCCAGGGGCGGCACTAGAGCCCCCGGAAGTGGTCTCCTCTTCAGCAGAGGTGGAAGACGAGTCTGGCAGTCCTGTGGACGCAGCAGCGGTTTCCGCAGACGCGGTTGTCGGCGCAGGAGTCGCCGCAGGTGTCGTGGAGTCCGCTGCAGACGTCGCGGCGCTCTGGGACCCGCCGGTCGCCGCACCTGTGGCCGCTGGTGGCGCTGTGGTCGCCGCTGCAGGGGGTGCTGACGTCGTAACGACAGATGGCGATGAAGTCGTCACGGCATTGAGTGTAGGCGGCGCTGCTGTCGTAAAGCCACCAGCGCCTGCAGGTGGAGCAGAGGTCGTCGTCACTTCCGCCAGCTGCGAACTCGCCGGAGCCGGTGACGAGCTTCCACCAGCCGCTGCCGACGATGAAGACGTCACCGCCGCTCCGGCGGGCGTCGGGGTCGATACCGTGGCCGACGTCTTCTCCAACGTCGTCACCCCTTCTCCACCAGCTCCAGTTGTCGCATCCCCGCTACTTCCCTCCGCCATCTCTGAGGTTACAGCACTGCTTTGCGCTGCCGTTGCCGCTGTCGCGCCCGGCGTCGGGCCATCAGCCCCGGTGCTGGCGGCCGAGACGGAGCTAGGGTCGGCGGTACCCGTAGCTTCGGTACTGGAGGCCGAAGTAGAGCTGGGGTCGGCGCCGCCCGCCGGGGGCGCCGAGCTGCTCTGGGCTGGTTGTGTGGTTTCAGTCGGCTCTGTGACGTTCTGACCGAGGCAGAGGGCGCAGCAGGCCAGCGCCACTGCAATACACGGGCGCGAGGCGTTAACACGCGCCCGGGTGGCCGGCTGGATATCCTTTGCTCGGGTGGGGGGGAGGGCAATTTGACCCCATGAGATCTCGGGAACCAAGAGAGCTAGAAACACCAAATCTACAGGGTGTCTTGACCTGTAAGTGAACTCACTTAGGCCAAACTTTCAGGTACTGGGGTCATGACCTTTGGGTCAAACAAGGTCAAACAGGGTCACCATGACCTTTTCAAGGTCATGGTGACCAAAATCATACAAGCTGCTCTGAGTTTTGTACTAAAATAAGCAACAAGGATTACGCTAGGCGGTATGTTCCGAAAAACAAAATGTTGACCTGGGTTGCTATCAAAAAATTTGAAATGAGCACCAGAAAGTACCAAATACAGCAAGCTCTGGAGTAATAAAACAGGTTGGTTTTTACCTTGGTCTGACCATTACACCTGACCTTAGGTCAATGTAATTTGCTCATTCAACTGTTGTATTGTCTTAAAAGCGTCTCAGAGATGTATGGCTTCGTCTAACACTCCGTTGTTGCATCAGATTGAACGATTCCCTTGAAATAGACTTTGCTGAAACCGTGGCCTGACTTTGACCTGCCATAGATCAGCGACCTCACAAGGTACATTTAACTTTTTATGCCAAACGATCCGCTATTTAATTTTCTACAGTTACGCCAAATTTGGCGCGGCTACGCCGCGCCGTTAGGAAACCGTTTCAGAAAAAACCTTCGGGGGAGGGTCACTTTGACCCCCATCCGAGCGTGTGTTAACGGACGCTCCGATGCATCAGCTGCCCGTTTTGACAGAGCATGCTTGTGAGGGGGGAGGGGTTTAACCTCCACAGTGACGCGATTGCTGCATGGCCTTGTTGAAACCTTGATTCCTAAACGATCAATTTTGCTCTTTTTTACCGTGATGGGAGGAAGACTACAAGGAGCCAGAAGCGAAAACTTCATGCAACATTTGATATTTAAAATCAGGTAGAAAATTAACTGATTTCAAAGACCACGCTAACGATGGATAATTCTCGTTTTTTGGGGGAAAAGGGTTAAGAGGCGTCATGTCATACCTCATGATACGAATAGCGATCTGTATTATTGAACACACCCTTTCATAATGAACATTCGGGGCCAACACCAGTCACGCGGTAACGAATGTAAATCAGGTGGAATACGTGCATAGCGACCAGGAAATTTTGACAGCAGCCCGAAAGACGTCTACTGCTTAATTGTATTGCGTCCTTCCTTTATCAATCCGCACCGTATCTCACTTATAAGAAAAATGGACACTATCCTGCAGCAGGATTGTCGGATAACGCGAGCCTGAAGGACTATGACCGGCGAATGCTGCGCCATGAAACTCGTGTTGTCCGTAAACACTCTTTTAAACCATGCAAACTAGCTTCTGCTCACTGTCAAAATGGTTCGAAACAATACATCCGGAATGCCGCCTGCTGCCGGCTGTCTTATAGAGGCCGATAACACACCGGCCGACATAACGCGTGGCAAAAAAGCTGGGTGTAGACACCTGAGTGAAGGCGACCGACAAAAACTGCGCCGCGCCGCCGACACGCGGGCGTGATCGGTCACGTTTCAGGCCGTAGCCACAATCTGGTTAATGTTGGCAACGATGAAGCGTGTTGGAACACGGTCCTAGCCAGCCGAGGCCACGAAGTGCTGAAACGCCTTTCTTAAGCGCTGAGTAGGAAGAAAGTTCTTCTAAGCATCGAGCAGCCAGACTTTAACAGTCCAAGGTGTTTTTCGCTGCTAGAAGTACGTGCTTATGGTTATTATGAAAGTAATGCACCCTGTTGTCGTTGAAGCTCACCCATAATGTTTCTTGAGAGATGCATGTCGCCGAATGGCTCGATGTCGCCGGACGGAGCAGCGCCTGCTTCCCCAGACTGCTACCTCTGCATAGCAGAAGTGTTCAGTTTACTAATTCCCAACGGACTTTTGTATAAATGGATCCAATTAGCTTTTTACACGGATCCGTCGATGCTCATCTGAAACAGAAGAAGTGTTTGCGTCAATTTCGTGAGTGCTTGCAGGCAGCATCGATGGCGTGTTCATTGGTCGCGGTGCACGAAAGAGTGACGCAGTGCACTCTGGAGTGGCCTGTCACGTGGCCTGACATGTACACACTGCTGAGGAGGGCAATGTGCACCATTCATGCATAGTGAGAGAGGATATAAGCACTTGTTCGGAACATCCGTATCGCATCCCATGCATGGAAACAGATAGAGAACACGCTGCGTGGATGATACAGGTAAATGTGTTACTTTCATTGTCCGTTTCGAGCATCAACTATACAATTTTCGAGTAGTAACCAGCTGGAGCTTGCAAGCCCGATGCTGACGTTTTAAAGAATACAGCAATGGTCGAGAATGTGCAGTATAAGTAACGTTAGTCAGAACACACTGGAATATTCGCATTACGCCAATATTCGCCAATCGGCGCATTGTTAGCAAGATGACTGATGCGTCACCTCAATAATTGTTGATGACTGTGACATCAGCTCGATAGCCGTTCCACTTCGTGCTTTAACCATCGACCGACGAGAAAAGCCTCAGAGGACCACTGCGACTTTCGAGGAGCTATATCCTTTCAAGTAGAGGGCACATAGAATGGTACATATTTCAGTGCGAGTTTGTTGATATCTTCACACGCTTCGGACAGCTTAAAGATGCCACACATCATAGATCATATGGGCTCAACTTCATGCTGATGTACGACGAATGCAAAACGACGGCGTTAAAATGCAATCGGGCGGTGTTACCAAAGGCTCATAGGCCAAGTCCTCCGAGTGAAAACCGTACAGGAAAGAGTCTTACTTTTCACATCTTGCTTATTTACATGTTTTGGATCGCATCATCCAACGACTGAGGCTATTCAGTGATGCTTGTTCTGCTGTGCGATGCTTAATCATTGCTTTAACTGGATGATGAGACCGGTGCCTACAAGGCTTAGCCTGTTCGAGCCACTTTACACGTTGCAGGTCAAACCCGCCTAATGACTTGCTAATTCGCGCTTGATTTTGTGTTCCAGGGATATACAATGCCGTTTTTCGCCACTTTTAAAGTTCACACAGCATTCGAGATGAGAAATGAACCTTATTTTGAAAATTTCACTCCATTGAAATGGTTTGATCCGCCAAAGGACATTTGCAGTAATGTCTCGTGAGATCCGGGGGGCGAATGTTGAGGAAAGGAATTCTGAATTCCACGAATTCCGGCGACGGTGATCCCATTTTTTCCCGTCAGGCATCTACAGTCAGGGGCTTAAATATCGGATGTTGTGTTTTCATTGTTGCTGAAGAAAGAGAAAATGTCAATTAGCGTCTTCAGATGATCGCACGTGAAAAAATGACTCGAAAGAAAATTGAACCTAACGCAGCATCATACGCGCTCTGCATGAACAGCGAGCAAAATATGCTTGTTGGCAGAGGTAGCAAGGATACGTACTTGGGCACACCAGCGCGCTCGTACTCATTCTGACGATCACTAACCGTGCGGAAAAGATCGAAACGGAAGCATCTGCACCGCGGGCTCTGCACTCGACACGTGTTTCCGAAACACGTGTTTTTTTAGGCCACTCATTGTAAGTACCACCCTCCCACAAAGCTTCCAGGTGGCCGCGGGTGAATTAGAGGGAGCGAGGTGTACCCGACCCTTCACGGAAGCCCCAAGCTGGCCGTTAGCGAGGGACGAGAAGCGAGGCGCACCCTCGGTTGGCCAAAGGGATGGCAGGTGGCCGTCACAGCTACCAGAGAAAACGTCCGCCACAGAGAACCGTACCCATGGCGTTAGCTGACGATAGAAGCGTCTTTTTTGTCGATACCCCAGGTTTGCTCACGAGGCGTGACTACCGGGGACGAGCCGCTGCTCCCTTGGAGGCTGCCGAGGGTGTGAGCGTGCGCATTTCACACGCGCACGGATGACCGCTTGAATACCGTTCGATCGGGGGGGGGGGGGGGGGGAGGAGGGGGATTTTCGGCCTACACCAGCCACAATTTGAATTTGCGATCTCAAAAATTGAGAAAGCCTTGTATCAAATTCAACGCGTGAGCTGGTCTGTATGCGAACTCACCGGCGCCAAATTTGAGATCTCTAGATCTTGAGCTACGCGTCAAAGAATGCCAAACTCAAGATTGGTGTCCAAAGTGCCCCAGATCCACTCATGCACCCACCTTGAAATTAGATTCCTGTTTTGAGCGGGATTTCACTGGTGTTCATTTGAAGTCGGTGAACCTGCTTGGCCTTTAGCAGATCATGATGATCAAGAAACTACGACATTGTTACTATTTTTAATTTGAATTAACCCAAGAATTTCTCCAGGCGGCACATGCCTGTAACACATGGTTGATCGGGGTCATTTTAGGCCGGTGACTTACTCTGACCCCTAATAAGTTCATGGAAAATGTCTGTTGCGGTTCGTTATTACAAAATTCGAAATGTACATCACAAACTATCCCATAAAGCAAGCTCTCCAGTACAAAAGTAGGTCGATGTTGACTTCGATCCGACCTTCACACATCACCCTGGGAAATGGACTTTGTTGTAATTCCAAATTTAATTGCCTCATTCCTTAAGAAATGATCCCACAGACGTGTAACTTTGTCTAACACTCCGGTGTCGCATCAGATTTAACGACTCTCTAGAAATCGCCTTTGCTGACAGCCTGTCTGACCTTGCCACCATGCATAGATCAGCAACCTTGCATGGCGGGTCTAATATTATTTCTATTAGAAGGTTTGCTACTCAACTGCCTACATGTAAGCAAAGGTTGGTGCGAGTTTGCCGCACCGTTCAAATTTTATTCCGTAAAATTATTCAGGGGTTTAAATGGACCCCCACCCTCTCCTAGGAGAATATTAAAGGACTCCCAGTCTACGTGCCGATACTGATTAACATTGTCCTCAATCTGTGTCACACCTCCGCATGCGACCTGGATGGGATATCCGTCCACCTGGTTAACATTGGTCCATCTGTCATAGGTCCGGTACTGCTTTAGCTGGTTAAAGGGAGTGTTCTACATTTCCATGGGGGTTTTCCCTGAAATAGCCATCTTGAAGGTCATTTGGTGCAGCTCACAGGCCTGCCCTAAGTAAGACCTAGACCTCTCTAGTTTCTGAGGCACACGCCTGTGAAGATGGATAGGTTATTTAGGGGAGTGTTACTTAGACATTCATGACATCATAATAAGGTCATTCAAATCCTGTCGTTCCATAGGCAATGCAACGGTCGAGGCTAATACAAATATACTGGTCGAGTCATTCATATCTGGCGTTCGTGAGCACGGTTTTCCGATGTAACGGACGGCAGTTGGCTGTCAATCAATGTCGTGTATGTCACGATGACACAATCAAGCAATTACGTCTCGAGGAGCATTTTTGCTTAACAGCGGAATTGTGTCCCCGTCGTGGAAAATGCGGAGTAGCCTTTTCTCTCTCAGTATATCCCATAGCGATGAGTTAGCTTGTTTCATCATATCTGATGCTTGCTTCAACATCTTCGACCGTGAAACATTCCCTTTAGTTCGTGACTCTTCTAAAGTGACGTTCCTGACAAATGGAGCCATTCACTCGTCAGTCACATTCACAAATCACGTAAACCAGTAATAATTCCAACTTCAGACCAATATCCATTACACCCGTCATATTCAAACTGTTGAGCGCATTGTGCCGCGCCAACTTTACCGGTACCCTATCTTCAGTCATTTCCTCTCCGATGGCCAGCGTGGCTTCCGAACCCACCATGCCGCTGAAACGGCTCTGATAATTATTTCTGACCGCGCGCTCCTGGCTAACGACAACCAAATTTCGTTTTTTGCCTGCTTGATTTAAAGGGAATGTTCCACATTTGAAGATATTGGGGCAAGCATCAGATGTAATGAAATAAGCTCACTTGTTGCCACTGGTTTCTAAGTGCAAAATACTGCTCTAGACAATGAGATTTCACTTTTTAGTAAATATGCTCCTTAATACGTCGTCGTTGAATTGCGTAATGAAATGTTTAAATGACCTTGAAATAGTCTGCACGAAAAGGTCTGCACATATTCGCGGGCGTCTAGCTCAGAAATTTGATGTTTTTAGTCTTAACCCGCACCATAATGAGGGGTGGAGGTCAACACGATCCACATAAGTTTTTTTGAGAATACCTCTCCGGCATACCGATCAATCGAACCTAAATTTTCCGCAGTCTATGATACATTCATGCTCATGTTTTGACACCAAAAACGTGTTTTGGGCTTTTCTGGATTTGGAGCAGCGAATATTTTTTGTAGGACACTGCACGGCGATCTATGGCCGGCGCGAGCGGCGAGCGGCGACAGCCGATGCCGGGGAATGCGTACAACGACCCAATATTGTTACATGAGCGGAACCTTATAAGGCACAGATAAACATATACGTTAAAACACACAAGTGCCCGCCATTGTACTAAGAACTGAACAAGTAGCAAGGTTGTGTACGTTTTGAATCACCATGAGGCATCGTCTCGTATACACGGTTTAAACCGAAATGTGCCATTATCTGGAAAATTTTAGCTTTGATCTCGCATAATCAGGTCAATTAATGAGCTAGCAGCATGCAAACTATTGACAGTCCTAAGATCTCGTTGAGACAACTCCCGCATCAGCCCCCTCATCAGTCTCCGTCATGAAAAACGGCAAACAGGATGGATCTCAAAACACAACGGTGATCCTCATTCGCATATCGCATATCCGTCATTATCTTCCGGCCAAGATACTCCAGACCATCATAGACGCCCTGGTGCTGTTCCAGGTCCGCTACTGTCTCCCATTGTATACGAGCCGCACCGGTAACAATCCTTCGAAAATTTGAATGTCTTGAATTTTTCCTCTAGAATCCCTAGGGGAAAACAATTCAGCCAGTCAGCGGACGTCTGGGCATCGCTAGGTTGGCTTGAGGAGGATCTTATGATGTGCCACTCTCGTACTACTGCACAATATTGGCTCGCTTAGAGCCCCAGGGTCCATTTCTTCCACTTTTCTAGCCGACCGTGAGATACGGGTTGGAAGCACGCGCTGCGACAGCTTCCTGGGCCTCCCGATGGTTCGAGCAGAGGATGGTGGGCGTAGGTTCTGTTACCGCGGATCCGTGCTCTATAAAAATTGCCAGACACAGGGGCGTAGTTCCGCAAAGCATGTTATTGGGCTGGTTAGTGAAAAAATGGCCTAACCTACCCCCAAGATATGTCAATAAAGAGGTGTCTTCCCGGATTCCGCTCACTTTCTTCCCAACGCTAGAAGGGAGCGGGGGGGGGGGGGGCTTCATGTTTTCATGATCATCATGTTTTTATTGACCGTATAGTGGGCATGCGTGTTTGCACGTGTGCATTCATTACCGTTGTAATTTGCATGTGACGACAGGCAACAAGGCGCCATCAATGTGTGGACTTGTCTCGCACATGGTATGGTAGACTCGAACACATGGCACGATCGGCTCCAACACGTGGCACGATCGACTCCAATACATGGTACAGCGGCGTATGGGCTCACCTGGTGCGGCGCGACGACGGCAGCGGCAGCGGCAGCAGCAGCTCCCAGCACTCGCCCTCGGCACGTCCGGCGCCCGACTGGTGTATCAGGTGCGGTTAACGCCTCTCGTAACGACACACGGCGCCGGCGCGCCCCGGTCACTCTCCGGTTTCGAGCCCCAGCGCGGCTGTATGCGGTATGCGGCTAGGTATGCGTGCTCCTACCCAGCGGCGAAAACACTACCGATTTACTTGATGTGATCATCGCTGACAAAAAGGTCTCTTTCGCGAGCTATGTGGTGCATAAAAAGAGACGAAAATAGGGGCAGCGTACAACAGAAAGTGTTAGTGAAGAAGCTTCTAGAGCTATTTTTCTCCGGTGACGCGATGCGCCTGCGCAACTTTGGCTGGTTGTCTACATGATTAACCCGTTATCAGATTAAATGACTTTTTGTTCAACAGAATTTCTCATATTTCACCACATTTCATGATCCTCAAAGGTTTGGGGTGGTCGTAATGTAACTGAGCGTAAACACGTGCAGATTATTAACCACGGTACTAGAGCTGCAAACTGGTACCGACAAAATGACCGTATCACGCCCTATCACGTTGGTTTGAGACATGAGCTGGGGTACCGTGCTGACAAGTCAGTCAGAACTTACCCGGACATCGATGGCTGGACTCTTTAATGTACCCCGTTTCTGAACTGGGCGCGCCAGACATCCGTTTAATTTCCGTGCGATTGTTGATTGGAGCAGTGCGCCAATACAGGTCAAAGCCAAAGCACAGGTCAGTATCAAGCACTCCATGCCGTATACGAGTGGACAGAGAACGGCCGTCATATCTTTCGGTTAAGTTCAAATCTTTTGGACTGTGTATGATAGTTTAGAATACGCTAACTTGGTGTCTTTGTCTTGCACCATGCATGACTCTTACCATGAAAAGCCATGAATCGCGGAAGAGGTTCGAAGAGATGATAATGACGATGACGTCTATATGTTTGTGAGACAAATCATGAAGTTCAAGACATGGTTTTTTAAAATGCTTTCAGCATATTTGCGCTGCTAGTTCTCGGACTATCCAAGTGAGGCCAAGTCATATTGTTGTGCCCACATTGCGACATTACGCCTTACGACATTACGCCATTACGCCCGTGCCTTTGCCGACCAAAAAAAGCATTATTTTAAAAACGATTCACAGGCATGCGAGCACTTGATTAAAGCGAGCGTTTCACATTTGTAAGGAGTGTTGCACTGAGATGAAAATTTTAAAGATCAGTCGGTGCAGTTCATAGCCCTGTCCTTTTTATGAGCTTGAACCCTCCAGTTTCTGAGATACACGCTCAAGAAAACGTACAAAATATGTTGTGCTCACTGCCATTCAGGCACGCCTGCCGCCATATCAGTCAATTAAATCGAGATATCCCATAGGTCATGCGACGTTCAAGGCCATTAAGGAATTATCACCAAGTCGTCCAGATCTGGCGTCCGTGAGCTTCCGACTTCCAGACGCTTACGATTTTATTAGTTATATCAGTTTCCTCGACAGCCCTCTGGATGGCTCATAATTCCGATTTGAAGTAGCCGTTCCTGCGGGAGAAATCTCATTTGACTTCCTGCTCACCACTTTGAAAGAAGCATGGTTTATTTGCCTTGCTTTTCCCACACTTCCTCGTCAGCATTTATTGCACAAAAAAATGAGCTTGCTTCATCATATTTGATGCTTGCTTTAATATCTTCAAATATTGAAGATTTCTTTTAAGCATCACCGTATATGTCATGAAAATGGCCAGAGGTTTTCCCAGACTTGACAGAACTTATCACAAAACACTCGAAAAATTACCGATGAAGTCGGTTTCTCACCGCTTGGTGTATTTCGTGACGAGTGGTAGGCGATTGATGGAAACGGGTACTGAATATCCGTGCAGCGGAAGCCAACGTTTTTTGTATTGTTTATTTTGTGCTATTGTCAGATCAGCGAAGGGCTGTTGGGACGGAGAAGCAACAACTACGAGGGAGGCAGCCGAAAATTACATCAGGAATTTTGCAATCGTACACTTACGTGTGCTAGAATGTAATTTGTGAAATGTGTGCTGTCAACGTATTATTACGCACGATTCTGTAATGGAGATCGTGATGCAAATATGGCGCTGCGAGTTAACTGAATAGTTCTTGCTCTCGACGTACGAGATCTCTCGCACTCCATGTATTTTGATAACATCTCTCTAAGTCTTTCACGGCTGAGCTTAAACTATCGAGCAATTAACAACCAATTTTGCCGCATATTTTTGAAGAACCAAATGTGTTGCTTTTTATTGATCTACTATCGAACCTCGTGGAAATGTAGAATTCGGAGTCATGCTATACGTTAGCCGGTCTGGGAATAGTGTTTGCTGTAAGAAACATTGGAATGCATCTCATGAGCAGATTAATGTCTCGGCGTTCATGTTCGCGTAACCATTCGAGCGGCTAATCTTGCGTCGACCGTCTGTAGCTAAATGTCATGAAGCATTACCGCTGGGGAATTGAAGGCTTCTGGTAGTAGACGATGAAGAGGCCCGATAGATATTTGGAAAAATCAAAGCATAGGGATGTAAAAAGCGCCAGTTGATAAAATAGTTTACCCCCAATTTCAGCAATGCAGTGATATAGAACTTTAAGAAATTCTTCATGACAGCTTCGGCTCACTGGGCCTTAAACGAGTTGTGACCGTAAATCACACCATAATATCCGCACGCAACTCCGGCACCATCGTTCCCCAGAGCACAAGTCCACTTTGCAAAAATATTGCAACGTAAAGAATAAGCCTCCTGTGAAATAAAAAACCGCCATATCCATTCCGTGATGATGCAGCAACGCTCAACATGTCGATATAAGCTTAAGTGTCTTGGATAAGCTAACCCCGAAAGATCTGTTTTCCCACTAAGCCAGATAGAATAAAAGCTGCTTGGAATGAATCACATTTGAGAAGAAATAGGCAATAACTAGCTGCAGAGGGGAAAAAATGTTCAAGAGGCCAAAGTTATGTATCAACAGGTGAGAAATACACATTCCATTTCGATTACGTGCTACTGCTGCAAATATGATGCCAGCACATTTGCCAGTGCATGCCTTTTCAAAGACCTGTGCGCAAGCTGATCCGGCTTTGCGTCACCTTTGAAACATATCCGTCCGTTGTGACACGCTGCTGCACAGCCCTCTGTTCACCTGTTTGTTCACGCCTGCATCTTGCACAGTACACCTCATCAGTCCGCTCCGGCGCCGGACTGGTGCACAGTACACCTCACCAGTCCGCTCCGGTGCCGGACTGGTGCGCAGTACACCTCACCAGTCCGCTCCGGTGCCGGACTGGTGCACAGTACACCTCACCAGTCCGCTCCTGTGCCGGACTGGTGCACAGTACACCTCACCAGTCCACTCCGGTGCCGGAGTGGTGCACGGTACACCTCACCAGCCCGCTCCGGTGCCGGAGTGGTGCACGGTACACCTCACCAGCCCGCTCCTGTGCCGGACTGGTGCACAGTACACCTCACCAGTCCGCTCTGGTGCCGGACTGGTGTACAGTACACCTCATCAGTCCACTCAGGTGCCGGACTGGTGCACAGTACACCTCACCAGTCCGCTCCGGTGCCGGACTGGTGAGGTGTACTGCGCACCAGTTCGCTCCGGTGCCGAACTGGTGCACAGTACACCTCACCAGTTCGCTCCGGTGCCGAACTGGTGCACAGTACACCTCACCAGTTCGCTCCGGTGCCGAACTGGTGCACAGTACACCTCATCAGTTCGCTCCGGTGCCGAACTGGTGCACAGTACACCTCACCAGTTCGCTCCGGTGCCGAACTGGTGCACAGTACACCTCATCAGTTCGCTCCGGTGCCGAACTGGTGCAGTGTCGGATTCGCACGCCTGTCCGAATCGGACACGGCACGGCCGACAGATATTGAGCACGCATATTAAAGAGTATGAAAATCGTCTGTTGCCAGCCGTACGTTTTGACAAGTTGTCAAATCAGCATAACTATTACAGGCGCATAATCTTAGACGTCTGGTTCTTTCATTGCCAGTCAATAAAAATCATGAAATTTTACAATGTCGCCAAACTTTCAGCAGCATACGAAAAATCACAACAAAACCACGCCTTAACACGCGCTCGGGCGGGGGGTCAAATTGACCCCCTCCCCCCCGAAGGCTTTTCCGGAATGGTTTCCGAACGACGCGGCGTAGCCACACCAAATTTTGCATAGCTGTAGACAATTGAATAGCGGATCGCTTGAAATAAAAAATGGACATGTACCTTGTAAGATCGCTGACCTATGGCAGGTCAAAGTCAGGCCATAGTTTCAGCACAGGCAATTTCTAGGGAATCCTTCAATCTGATCCAACAACGGAGTGTTACACGAACCCATACATCTCTGAGATGCTTTCTTAGGCAACAAAACAGCTAAACGAGCAAATTACATTGACCTAAGGTCAGGTATAAAGGTCACACCAAGGTCAAAACCAACCAGTTTGTTACTCAAGGGCTTACTGTATGGGACAGTTTCTGGTCTCGTTTCGAGTTTATTGGTAGCAGGAACCGCATTATGCATCTTCCATGGAGTTCTAAGAGGCTATAGTATGTCATTGACCTAAAATGACCCGGGTCAACATTTTGTTTTAGGAGCATATTGCCCAACGTAATCTTTGTCGTTTAGTCAAATGCAAAACTCAAAGCAATCTGGTATGATTTTGGTCACCTTCACCTTCAAAAGGTCAAAATAGGTCACTGACCTTGAATGACAATGTGAACTTTTGCTTAGAAACAGTTATCTAGGTCTGGGGCACTTTGGAGACCAACCTGGAACTTGACCTTGTTTGACCTTTTTTGACCCAAAGGTCATGACCTAGGAATATAAAACTTTGACTTAAGTGGGTTGACGTACAGGTTAACACACCCATGCAGATTTGGTGTTTCTAGCTTTCTTAGTTCCCGAAATCTCAGGGGGTGTCAAAATGACCCCCACCCGAGCAAAGGGTATCCAGTCGGCCACCCGGGCGCGTGTTAAGCACGTCTTATCGGATCCCAAACAAGGTCAATCGGTTCGCCGCTCGAGTCAGGGGTGCTATTTCCTTGCAATCTTGGTGACAGCAGTGCCGCAAGGAATGTAAGGTGGCAGCCACCCTTTTGTCATTGATCGAGGGGCGGTTGCCCATAGTGGCTCACCAAACGAAAAGCAGACCCTTAAGTCGTACAGAAGAAAACTTTTGTCCAGATGGGGGCCCCAAATGGCCGACACCACATGATATCAGTCCACATGAGATGATACAAAGGATGCGCCATCAGATGCACAGCAGGCCCCTCGAAAAGAGCAAGAAGCCTCAATAGCCGAAGAGGGGGCCTCGATAAGGAAGATTGGAGGCCTCACCATGCCGATTGAAGGTTTCTCTTTACATCCAGTAAGATGATTTTTAAAAAAGAGCGAAATCATGAGGATGATTTCTGGACAGGAATGAAATAGTTGACCCTAGATCGGTTTAAGAGGTCTCTCTAGATCTGTTTACCCGCTTGGCAAAAGCCGGCTGTGCCGCCCTGAGTTTGCGGTACAGAGTTGTAGATACCCATTTTTCCGTGTTCTCTCCTTTAATTTTGGGAACAGTTAGACGTTGGAAGGCATCCAGTTTGAGGACATGAGATGGGTTTGCACTGGTTGGGTATGCCACTTTAGTGCTAACAGGGCTGTCTCATCAGCTACCAGATGCCGACTCACAATACTGAAGTGACCACCAAAGCCACAGGGACAAACTCAGACGAGAACATGTCTGAAGAGGCCTGTCAGCACTAAACAGATTTCGACGGCATCCGCTATTTGATTACATTTTATTTGTTTCATTTTTTCTACATTTCATTTGTTTTCGGGAGCCCTGATTTCAATCAGTACGAAATAATGCCAAAGCTAACCAGTGCCAAATTCTTACAATACCAGCTACCACGTTTGTGCTCTGATCTCCAGTGGTACATGACAGCTCTTTTCTGGCACAACGCTGAGCTAACAGCATACGATGATCGCCCAAATCGCCGACGAGACGCCAGCCGATGGTTGTCGCAGTCGCCGACCAAAAATCTAGTGGTGTAGCAACCATGCTAAATCTGACTAAAAGAAAAAGGAAAGAGGAGAAAATCTTTAGAGACATACAGAAAGGACTCATGTGAAGGAGTGTCCGTGCTTTATCCTCTACTAGCTGTGTCTCTAAAAAGCTGAAGACCAATTTCCTAGAAGACTAATAAAGTTGCAGCAACGTAAAAACGGCATTGAAAATGTCTCGTTAAACTACGTCCGATAGAAATGTCTACACATTGACAAAGGTGACCTCTGACACGTCAAACCAGCCCAAAGGGATCATCCTGTTATCTCGAGAACTAAGTATGCTACAGTAATGTGGAGGCCTGTTGAATCGGTCTATAAAACCGCTATCGGACTTATTTTAATCGACACCGAAGCACGTCACCTGTGATATATCGGACTAAATGGGTGAAGGCAATTGTTGCATCAGCCCGTCCTCCGAAAGCAAGAACCACAAAAACCAAGTTGTGATGGGTAGAAGGGGTTTCACAAAGTAGTAAGATATGTTCCATTGGGTTTAAAATATTATAGCCTTTAGACGGTCGCATCCGGTCACAAAGGTAAAAGCTGGGCCTAACATAGCCTTGCTTAACCTGACCGGGCGAAAGCCACAAGAACTACAGCAACGCGCTTTAGCTATATAGATAAGAAAAAAGTCTTAAAACCTTATCAGAGTGCATTTCCTGTGAGAAATAACGTAATCATTATTTGTCACTGCTGGGCAAAATGTCGCCAGCATGACCTCGATAAAGGAGTCATAGACCATAAGCCGTGGGTCAAAAGCTTTCGATCTACACAACACGAGTAAGAAATAAGCTCAGGTACGCCAAGTTTCAGCCCCTAAGGTTTCCCACGTAGGCATCATATATTAGCGATGGGGTTGGTAAGGTGAGAACGTGGTGTCCCATGTGGTGAATTAGCGACTTGAGAATTACACTAAACTGCGTCAATAGCTGTCTGAAATTGCATCCTCCGCCAGATGGCAGTAGCTAAATCTTGGCTTATATTAACTAAGCTGAATCACGTATTATAATTATTCGTCGCAGTTTTTGAAAGCCAGTTCGCCACAGCTATCAATGTAATCCTAAATTACGTACGCCAGCCATTTGTTAATTTCAAAGAAGACTTTGCATTACATCAGAGCTTAATTCTAGGCTAAAAACCGACTAAAACGCGTAAACCGGATGTGAATACCAGAGGGAGTGCTCCTTTGTCTCGCTCAATAATGTTGCAGAACGGACATCAGCAATGCTTACCATAAACGCCCCCTATTTCCATATTAAAGACACCGATGCGAGGACGAGCAAGCGATAGCGTCCATGAAATTTTCGAGGAAAGGTTCTGCCGTTTTTACCCCTAAATGGCAAACGCGCGTGCTGTTGCAAAGTTCTATTATGGTACAGCATAAATCAAGTATTGCATTCTATCGAAACTTTGTCATCTCGATTTCACCAGCTTTGTCAACAGCCATCATAAAAGGAATGCTTCACATTTAAAGATATTGAAGCAAACATCAAATATGGTGAAATAAGCTCACTTTTAGCTGTTGGTCTACTTTTAAGGGAAAAATACTGCGCTAGATTACGCGATTCCTCTGTTAAGTGAAAATGGTCCCTAACAGATAATTGTTTGATTACGTCATCGCACCTTGCATATCAGTGATTGAGAGCCAATTGACGGCTGTTATATCTGGAAATCGTGCTCACAAACGCCAGACATGAACGACTCGACTGATGGATAATGGATTTGAAAAGCGTCATGCAATGCTGATGGAAGAATAGGATTTGAATAGCGTCATGCATGTCTGAATGACCTTGAAATGGTCTCCCCGAAAAAGCCTGTATCTTTTCGGGCGTGTAGCTCAGAAAGTAGAGAAGTTTAAGTCCTATGAAGGGCTGTGCTGTAAAGTGCACCAAATAATCTTCGAGGTGTCTGTTTCAGTTCAAACTCCGATGCAAATATGGAGCACTCCCGTAAATTAAAATACAAAGCCGTGAAAGGTTTTTGTGAATACCACAAGGGAAACTAGATTTTGCCTGATTGTATAAAGGGACGTTGGCACAGTTTGCGTGATGTTAATGAATTGAAAACAATGGTTCTCCCTGGTACATTTAGGTAAAATGTTATTAACCCTCGCCCTGAATGACATTATTTTTATAATGCGGAATGACAGGGGTCAATGTTTCTTCTACCCCTTTCCAAATTGTGAACGATGACAGCCCTCGGAAAACACCAGCAGATTGGGTATAACAAATTCCGTGGTTGTTAGAAAATTGTGTGCTTTTGGGTCACTAATTGAGCCCATTATGACAGGTCAAAGGTTAAATACAAACTGCATCAACTTTTAACTCATGTGGTTGTCACGGGCGATCAGAGGACACGCAACGATATTCTTTTTTTGTCCATCTGCGGTTGACAACATGTACAGTGCATGGCCGGAACACTTTCTGAGCATATGTCCCGACAAGAATTTCACACCGCACATGCACATAATATGCATCCACGTGGACAAGCCTTTGGTGAACATGGAGGGACTGTTTCATCATTTTGATCAGCGGTTGGTAAAGAAAAGCAGCGTGGACCTGCGTCGCGGTGCTGAGCGACATTGCCGTGATCCGGAGCGCCTATTTTCAGACGTCAGATGACGCATTTTGTTTGGAATGAAAATTGTGCTTTTTCATATCTTGAAATGCGTTTGAATAGGGCTTCAATGCTAGCCAGACGGCTTAGATAATAGGAGCGACATTTTCAGACACAACGATAGCTGTATGGATACTGCTGCCCATTTCCCAGGTATCAATGTGTGTGATTATAGTGGTCATTGTGAAAGTTGGTAAGATAACGTGCTGTGAAAATAATATCATGTTCAATATCTTCCTACATGTTTGATGCCTCCGATTTTCGACACCTTGGAGTGAGACGGCCGAAATCCATGCTGTCAGATATTGGGGCCCAGTGTCAAATACACACAAAACGTAGTGATTCGCAAAAATAAAACCCAACCAAATGCCTGAAGGAAAATTCAGTTAGGATGCTCAGCTCTGTTCTTGTCATCTTCTCTGTTTTGCATTGAGCATGATCGGCGTGGATGTTAAATGCGGTGATTGGTTCTCGCCTAAACATAAAAGAGCTTTGAAACACACCATAATAATAAAATACCATTAGTACCAAGAATATTATTCTTGCTTTCCTCAAAATCTGAACACAGGTGGGGTGAGACAGCAACTGAAAAATGTTCCGTCTTGCCTTTTAGGGGAGTCCAGTTCAATTAAAAATGAAATGAAACGCTACACGAAAATAATGCGCAATCAAATGACGGCAGAATGATTACACTTAGCACAATTTTTGAATAACATGTGCTCATACATTTTTTGATGGATTGCTTCCATATTTTACAGATCAAGTCCGAATGCATCGAGCTGCAATATAAAGGCGTTCCGTTTTTTAATAAACTGCCAGCTCTTCTAAATACGGCGCTAAAGAATACCATTGACCATTACGGGCCTTCAGTGACCTATGTACTAGTGACTTCAAAAAACTGCGGACCATTGGTTTTACTGGCCTGCAGAACAGTGACTTCACTGACCGGCGGAAAATGGCCTCGCTGACCTACGGACCAGTGGTTTAATTGACCAGCGGGCCAGTGACCTGCGTCACTGACCTACTGAGCAGTGATCTCACCGATCTGCAGACTAATGACTTCGCTGACCTTCGGACCAGTGGATTCACCGACCTACAGGCCAGTAGTTCCACTGTCATGTGGACCAGTGCTTCCCTGACCTACGAACCAGTGGCTTCACCGACCTTCGGACCAGTAGTTTCGCTGCCCTGTGGACCAATAACTTTACTGCCCTACAAACCAGTGGTTTCACCGACTTACAGACCAGCGATTTCGCTGCCCTGTGGATCAATGGCTTCCCTGAACTGCGTACTGGTAACCTGTCCGACCTGATGACTGGTGATGGGGCTGCCCTGTGGCCAATTAACTTGACTGACCTGTTGATCAGTGACCTGGCTCGCTGACTGACAGGTGAACTGACTCACCCGCCGTACGCGGTAGGCTGGCCGGCGGCTCGGTGGCGGGCATGCCCGGCCGTCGAGGGCGCGTCACCCAACACCGGGCGGAGCGCGGGGGAGCGAGCCTACGTGCCGGGGGAGCGGCTCGCCCATCACAGCAGAGTGGTAAACAGCGCCAAGGCGTGGCGGGCCGTGCTGTTCCCGCGCCGCTTAACACTCGCCGCGGACTAGCAGGGTCGGGATGCTCGTGCCGCCGGAGGTGGTGTCGCAGGGCACACCTGCCCGACATGAGCAGGTGTGCCGCGCGGCAACACCTGTGCTCGGTCGGCGGCGGTGGCTGTAAGACGGCACCGCCGCCACCGCCGTCAGCGTTTGGGCCTTGGCTCGATCAGTGACCCGGCGTCACACGGTTTCAAGCCTTGCGTGACGTTATTTTGTAGTCGCAATTAGTCTAATTTCAAAACAGTCATGCGCTGTCGTTGTTTTTTTCCAGTAAGTGTGGTCTCCCTCCCAGTGCATCACAACAGACATGGTCATGCCTCAGATTTCACTGAATTTTTTTGAAAGAAATGACGGTTATCTGATGCGCACAATCCACCTGGCAAAATATTACGTCCCTCTGACCTATATATGGATCCTCTATGTATAGGTCACAGGATATTCCCCAAGGCGTTTTCATAACTGGAGTTGGCATTGTATGTCTAGTATCGTCATCATAACACCCGTAAATATACGCGTAATGTCATCAACTTATATGCCGTCAAGTTCGCAAAGATTCCTGCGATGGAGCTGAAAAAATGAGCTAGGCTTAACGGTTCTGTGGTGTGTGAAATCCACTCATCACAGCACGAGCTCTGTTTTGCCTACGGGTAACAATATGCGTAGCCCCTGCTTTTCGTAGGGCTTGACTTAACGTTGCTATGTGCCGGCCGCCCTAGCACAGTTGAAGATACAAGGGTAGTTGTGATGTAACGAAATCAAGTCCGGTTGATCCTGCAGTACAACAATGTAGCACCGGCAGCGAGCGTCGGTCGCCTGCTCGGTGCGACCCTCGTCGTAACAGTCATCGTATACTAGGTGTCCAGTGTCAGGCCCCCGTGGGGCGCGCATGCGCAGGCTTCATCGAGCCTCAGAGCAGCCGGTTACAGGCAGTTGGCGTTGGGCTACAGGCAATTGAATGGTGGATTACACGAGTGTGTTCCTCGTGTGGAGCGATACAAATCAGGGTGATCCCCGCAATTTCAGTCCCGCGTGATCAGCGGACTACCAAATCTAGCTCAATATTTCTTAGGGCTTTGCTCAGCATTGAATATGTCCTGAGTGTAGAACAAAGAAATTACGGAAGATATAACTCCCTTTCTCGGTGTAGCCAATGGATCTCCACAGACCACTGCCGCAGACCTGCGGAGTCGGTTAAGCATGTCGATGAATTTGTTGTGACGCTGAGCAGAATCATAAAAATGGTCAATCATCATGTTCCAAAGAAACAAGCGTAGCCGCTTAGGAAGTTCATTGCTTTCATTGGTATTTCCATCCAGTGCGTCATCATTTTCGTCCGTCTGTTGGTTGCCGCCTAGTGTTGCCGCGAGGCCGACGCCGCCTACGGAGACCACGCTGGACGTCGGGATTTTTGTTTCCAAGACTTGCGTGCGCGCATGCTCAAATCCATGTTACATGCTGTTTTCACAGATCGATTCTGACTGAAGGCCGAACTTTTCCAGACGAACACGGGTTGGCCATATCAAGTTACATTTTTGATCACTCGATGAACTAAAGCGACACACCATTTTTGTAATGTAAACGATAATATCTTTAAAGTCTATATGTGTCTAGCGGGAAACAGCTTGGAAACAAATTATATATGGAGTGAGGTGCACAACCAGGATCTTGGAGGAGTCGCAGTACTGCTCATGCACTTCTATCCTGATCCGGAGCCTAGGCCAGGCTCCCGAATGAGGACGGCGGAGGTCCAAGAGCCATGAGAACCCCCTCTTCCTTTGGTCGCGCGTCTGCTTGGAAGTGAACAATGTGGAAACGATCAAAATTTGATATAAAGTAGGATGAGCTTGAGCCTTGCAAATTGATGTTAATGTTCATTAAACAAGGTATTACGTTAAGACAGCGAAATCTCATAGAAGTGCTGAAAAACCAGCATCAGATGTTAAAAGTCCAACACCCAAAAAACGATCGCCCACCACCTGACCTTAAGAGAAACGCGACCCTATTTTTGGAACACGCTATTCCTTTAGGCAGACGAAATTGCACAAATCAAGGGCAGTTCATGAACACAGGTGTAATGGACTCGCCCCATAACTCTTAAGCTATGACAATATATCTTTAAAACACATGCGCCATGTAGAACAGTTGCGCACCAAAAATCTCTCCTGATGTACACTCAAAGAACTCCTCAGGTGTGCACTACAAAAGCTGAATCCTCTTAGAAGGCTGCATCGCCCCGAGCTGTTTGCGAACGAGGGCGGAGATTGGCAGCCGATCTCGGCGGAGTTACGGCAGGCCCGGCGGGATCTTGACAATATTCACTACCTTCAAGGCCATCGTGGCATTCCGAAGGCCTATGGATCGACGCAGACGTGGGCACGGCACGCCCCGCCACATAAAACAGTCAGATGACTCCTCCCATCAGATGAAAACAGATCGTCACACTCATGACCAAGTCAAGGGCTCCACATAAGTCGGTGTGAGACACTGGTCCTGCCTGGTAAATATTTCAACGGCAACTATCTTGTTATCGCATGAAAACCTGTAGGGTCCACGTCCGCATAACAGTTCCGCATCCAAACAGGCACGCCATAAAAAACTAATCCACAAATCCAGAGTGCTGAATCCCTAGCAATATTCGTTATGTAGCAGATACATACAAACGCATAAGCCAGTATCACATCAAAAGAATATATGTATATTTGAATCCGATGACAGTGCCCACCAAACAAACAGAGCAGAGAACACAACAACTGCAATAATTCCGCACCAGTTCGTGATTGCATCCAGAGGAATGTAGCACAAATCGGACACTCCTCAAACAACACCTAATTGATGCCCCTCGGCCCGAGCCGTGAGCACGGTGCGGCCCATCGGGCTTCAAACGGGGCCCTGTTCGGCCGGAAGCCGCCCCTCCCACAGAGAGGGCACGGGTGCACACGTCCGTGAGCATCACGGGTGCAGACGGCGCGGGGCGAGCGCGCACAGGAGGACGCCCCTCGCGGCCGCAGCAACCCCCACCCGACCAATGCCACCAGCGGCCGGGCGACGGTGGCGCCACCGCCGGCCAGTTCCCATATCACGCAGCAGCGCTACTTGGACAGCTCGGCCGACAACCAGTCGAGACCCTCGTAGAGGCCCTGGCCCTGGGCCGCGCACGCCGCCTGTATGTACCACTGTCGAACAGACGGGCGGCGGTCAGACTTCGGGCACACGTGCGGCACGGAATCGTACACGTGGACGTCATATGCGCAGCCTCGCGAGAGCAGCCCTATCTGCACCAAACCCATACACGATAAACGAGCACGGTGTGGGGGCTTGGGGTTTAAGGGCGCGTCGGCGGCGAGGCCACGAACACAGGCGCTGAGCGTAGGAAGCGCATCAAGAACACCGGCGCTAAATAGGTCATAGCAACCACATCGAGAACACCGGCGCTAAATGCTTCTTCTGGCATCAAATTATGCGGATGGACATGCATTTTAAAGATACGCGCGGGAGATCTCGGTAACAGGCCTAGCACCGACGAATTACAAAACACTATACATTACTTGGACTAAGCGTGCGCACATGGGCGAGAGCGCAAACGACTTCGCCTCATATGTGGAGCCAAACTAGTAGTAAGGGCATCAAATCTCGTGGGTTTTGCACGCAAGCACGCACGCAAGCACGCACGCACAAACACAAGCGCACACGCACACGCAAGGGTGCACACGAGGGCAAAGCGCTTATGTGTGTGTGTACGCTTATGTGTGTGCGTTTGCGTTTTGATACGTATATATATATATATATATATATATATATATATATATATATATATATATATATATATATATATATACATATATATATACATATATATATATATATATATATATATATATATATATATATTCAAAACTGCCACACATATTACTATTACGACGTATATTCAGCTCTGTTAATCATTTTCAAAACACATACGCCACGCACTTTACAACCATATGTTTTTAAAACTCCAACACACTATTACAGCCACTCACAGAATTGTTTTGCAAATTAAGAAAGCCGGGAGTATTTTGAGACCGTGTTTCCTTTTTCCTCCACATCCCGGCTGTGAAGGACCTCAGTGTGCATCCCCTTTACAAGTGAATGATATGGTCCATCTGACGGGCACTGCGACGGCTGACCTCACCGGGACGTCAAACCCCGGTCCACTGCATCGCACCCAAATGCTAAACCAACTGAGCTCATGCGGGTTCAGCTTCCATTGCCTCACTTCTGGTAACGATGGATAAAGATAGCATTTCCTGGAGGTAAGTTGTTCTTCGTACATGTTTGAAGTCGTAGCATGGGAGTTGATATCATGCACGTTGTTCTTCGTAAATGTTCAAAGTAGTAGCATGGAAGTTGATATCGTGTACGTTGCTAAGTGCATTTGCGAGTACCATTATGCATACAGATAAATTATACAGCTGTAGAAAAATCACTATCGTGTTTTCTTTTCTCCATACCACGGCTATGGAGGACCGCAATGCGCAGCAACCTTGCGGGTACACTACGATGTACGCGACCAGCACAGCGGCCACACAATGTAATCCTCCACCGCCGAAGTACGGAAATAAACAACTCGATATTAACCCTCTCCCCGGCTACACGTCCAAGCACTTATGCAAAACATGGCACCTGAAACGAATTACATCTATACTAGCAGTAAGGTATCGCAATCTTGAGCGCAGTTGGTAGAACACCCGGACATCACTTCCAAAGGACCCCGGTTCGATTCTCTGATAACATTCGTATTTTCAGTGCCTGTCAGATGAACGATATCTTCGCCCTGCAAAGCGGTCGCACGATGCAAGCCTACATGGTCAAAATACGGAGAGAACAACACCCGACATTTACGTTCCGGATACAAGTAGACATTCAGGAAATATGTTTTATGTTGCAATATTTGGGCAGTCACTTTTATGCCAGCATGCAAGCGAGCAACCAGACAAAGCTCGGACGTTAATGGCCTGTATAGCCACGTTTGCCTGCTTGCCTAGCTCGCTTACTCAGTATGTCCGAACAACGAACAG
Organism: Pollicipes pollicipes; assembly: GCF_011947565.3. Taxonomy (NCBI): domain Eukaryota; kingdom Metazoa; phylum Arthropoda; class Thecostraca; order Pollicipedomorpha; family Pollicipedidae; genus Pollicipes; species Pollicipes pollicipes. Next base: position 37,639,373 of record NW_023597054.1, on the reverse strand, counting down.
GCAATGCACGATCTGCAGAATAATAAATCGAAACGCTATGGTCAGACTGCTCCGCGCCGCCGCGATCCAGCCGGACTTTTAGGGCGCACCGCCGTCGGAGGCCACCGCGATGATGATGATGATGATGATGATGATCGAAACGACCATCAGCTCGCGACGGCGTACAACACGCGGACTCGGACTGCCCTGTGCGGGAGGCCCGATCCAGACCCACCTTGCGTCCCCGTAGAGAGTTGAGGCCGAGTTTGTCGGTGAGTTCGGCGGCCGACATGGCATTGGGCAGGTCTTGTTTGTTGGCGAACACCAGCAGCGCGGCCTCCCGCAGCTCCTCCTCCTGGAGCTGTACACAGACGGTCGGCTCAGCTCTCGCTGTGGGAGCCATTCTTACGGAACACTGCTTCGCTAACGTCAACAGTAACCGACGCGCCAGCCGTACCGGAACATTCCACGTGTGTTCCATGAAACGTTCCAGGGCTGAGAACCCGTGGTGCGGGTCCAATGTGTCACAAACAGCGTGCCTGCCCCTGGGCGTTAGACACGAAACAATTCCCAACGGTACCTAGTTATGAATGCGCCTTTAAAATCCAATGACTGTTTATTTCAATGTTGGTCATGGCATAGTTTTACCGCTTAGCTGCGTGATTCCCCGCATTCGATTATAAATCGGCGATCATTATCAACATGCTCAAAAGCACGCCTGCTGAGATCCAACAGCCGTACACCTCTAACAAGATTATACTGCTGAGGATCCTCCAGTATATATCACAAAGGCAGCTGTGGACGTCGAAAGCCGCCCTATTCACAGACGAGACGACGAGAGTCGCTACGCCACAGCGCTAACCGTCACCATCACCAAGGCTGTTAATATCCGTAATCGGTGCACCACAGGTGAAACAGGTTTGCCATCCAGTTTTGCGGCGGTTCGGACCGGACCATAATCCCGCTGGGTACAATGGTAACCCTGTCTACTGGCAACATGACAAGAATTAGTAGCTCAGGAGCATGGGGACCGCCACCTGTTTTGCCGACAGCCAAGCCGAACGCGAGGGATTCGAGCGTGCAGAACTCCATGCGACCAGACTGCAAATAATTTACGGCAGAGGTATGACGTGTGGTGCTCGGACCGCCAGCCGGGTACGGTTCCTTCACCGCAGCTGCCCACGAGTGGACGCGACGCCCCGGCGGGCAGCAGGCCTGGGGCACTGGAGGCAGCGGCTCTGCCCTGTCCGCCGCCGCCGCTCGCCCGGCCATGTTTTATGCACGTGCTACCGCGAGCAGCTTTCGTATGGCCCCGCCCCCCCCCCCCCCCTCCCCTTGCCGCGTACTTTGTCACGGAAAGCGTGCCGTGCAGCAGGGAAGTGATGAAGGGAAAGTCATTAGTCACCACCGCGAGAAACACAAAAAGTCCGTCCGTGGCAAATATGGCTTGATGGGGCCCAAGTAACTATGGATTGTGATTTTGAAAAAAGCGTGTTGTCAGCGCAGATGATCCTATCATACGTATTACAAAGAAAAGAGCTCCAGGCGCGGAGCGCGTTGTTCGGAAAACGGTCATAAGTAAGCATGGCTTTACCCAAAATTTGCCAACAGAGGATGTTCGCTCCGATTGCGGCCCAGTTTTCAAACTCACGCATACCTTGAATGCACACTGTCATTAGTACTGGACGGTCGCCTAACGCATAATCCATCCAACCGCTGCCAAAGCGCCCAAGCCACGACACGACTGCCGCCACAGCGCCCGGACCAGGACACGACTGCTGTCACAGCGCCCGGACCAAGACACGACTGCCGCCACAGCGCCCGGACCAGGACACGACTGCTGTCACAGCGCCCGGGCCAAGACACGACTGCTGTCACAGTGCCCGGACCACGACAGGACTGCTGTCACAGCGCCTAGGCCACGACAAGTGCTGCCACGGCGTCCAGACTTTGGCTGCTGTGCACTCACCATTTTCTGCAGCTCATCTTGCGCCTCAGCCACCCGCTCCTTGTCGTTGCTGTCCACCACAAAGATAAGGCCCTGTGTGTTCTGGAAGTAGTGCTTCCAAAGCGGCCGGATCTTGTCTTGACCGCCGACGTCCCACACCGTGAATGATATGTTCTTGTAATCCACCGTCTCCACATTGAAGCCTGAATGCAGCAAACAATCAGTAGCAAGTATGGCACCTCAACTGTCATGCTGGTCAGCCTCCACAATCCTGAACAGCTCACAGCAGTGTGAAAGCAAGCCAGTCAGTACTCCAAAGTAAAATCAAAATGGATCTTAGATGCATGAATTGTGGCCCATCCAGCAATTTTCCAAGACATAATATGCCCAACAGCAGGAAATCAAAGCATGAACAAAATCAATTCCATCAAATTTGGCTAAAGCCAGCAAGGGCACAAAACAAACCCATGAACAGATGATAGGAAGTAGGATCCCCACTTTGCAAATGTGTGGGAATGATGTCACATATTAAAATATGTTTTTAATTATACACCAAATATGACTGACAGAGATAACATCACATGCTTTTTCCCAATCAATGATAAATTTTAGATGCAGCATGAGGAGGTAGTCAGTGTTAAGTAGCAATAACATTACCAATCGTTGGAATTGTAGTCACAATCTCTCCAAGCTTCAGCTTATACAGTATGGTTGTCTTTCCTGCTGCATCCAATCCAACTGGAACAAGAAAGTGATTAGTGAACCAGACAAGCAGCAAGCACGCAACTCAATCCACCATACAGTTTTACTTATTGAACACCATGAAATGGCCATGTTTTTAACTACCCTAACATTGTGCTTTGAAAACCTGTACATATTGGCTTGGAGCACACACAAAAAAACTATTAAAAGGTTGAAACAAATGCAATTTAAATCATGCATCTTCTCCACTTCATTTAGCAAGCTTCTGGATGCTCTTATAATTCTTTAACTGAAAAGTTCATAGAAATGAAACATAAATGTACTTCAGCAATACCAAGTAAAAAGTTACCCTCAGATGTCTGCTGCTGAAGATTTGTTTCTAATCCATACATGTATATATATATATATATATATATATTATTTATTTATTTATTTACATAAATGCATATGCCAAACCAAGTGTCATGCTGAGAACAAACATTTATATACAAAACAATTTTTACATAAGAAGCTATATCACCCAACTTGCTAAAGGAACACACATAACAGAGGAACCATGATAGGCACACACACAATTGGTTTCTTACCCATCAAAATCCTCATTTGTTTTTTGCCTAGCATGCGCTGGAACAGGTTGGAGATTGTAAGACCCATGTTCTTTTGTCTATGTACTTGCTTTTCAAGACAGTATCTTTCCCTGTAAATGGAGGAACTGCAGGTTAGTCAAGTAATGATCAGCTAAATTCCTGAAACATTTTTAGCCCAGCAGACATGCTCACAACATTGACATTGACTTATCTGGAACATGCCATGTTGATGCTTCCTCTAATCAGACCAACTCATCCATTTCATTTGCAGGATTGTGTTTAGTTTCAGCACCCTTATGTCCTAGTCAGTGCCCAGTGCTCCCTTTGTGGCACAAAATTAACTGTTTGGCTAGTATTCATTCAAAAATTTACAAACTGCCACATCTCTTCAAAACATGCTGTTGGGCCAGTGGTACTGTCCAAACTATCAGGTGATGATGCTGCTAGAGGTATCCAGTTAAAGGGGGTGCTCAACATTTGTATGGGGTTTTGAACTGAAATAGCTGTCTTGAAGACCTTTTACTATTGTTCACAACCCTGTCTTTCTTTACGGCCTAAAACGATCTAGTTTCTGGGCTAAATGCCCACAAAGATGGAGAAAGGTATGCTGGGGGGGGGGGGGGGGGGGAGAATTTCAGTCACCCTGGCATTCATGTTGTAATAACATCATTCAAATCCTGCCATTCAAAAAGCCACACAGCAATCAAGGCCAAAAATATAACTAAGGAGGAGCTCATATCCGGTCTTCGTGAATGGACTTTCAGATACACCGTCTGTCAAATGGCTCCGAATAAAAGTCGTGCAAGGCATGACAAAATCAAACCATGACACATTGAGGAATGTATTTATTAAACAGTGAATTGTGTCATCTAGAGTGGTCTTCTCTGCTTAAAGTATACCACCAGTTATACATGAACTTGTTTCATCATGTCTGATTCTTGCTTCAATATCTTCAAGCACAAAATATTCCCTGTAATATCCAGCCTGTTTGCAAACTGAACTTGTTTGCCTATCAGACATTTTTCATGTATGGCTAACTTATAATCACAAAACAGTCTAGAGCAACTTCTTACAATCATCTAATAGCTGTACCTCTAAGGTGGTCACTTGGTATCAGCATGGTTCATTAATTTTGCAACATGTGCACCAATGCATATATGAAAATGCTGGACACATTGAAATGTGCTCAAGCTTAAAATATGCAAAACATGAGCAAAAAAGTAAGGCATGTGACAATGCTCAGGTTATGCCACGATGCTCAGCACCTGACTACATAGGTATAATGTTGTGGGCTGAAGCACAAAATGACCCTTCTAGGCAGTATTCTAGTCTCTAACTCTGCCAGATAATGTCAGACATTTCTGTCATGACAGGGGAGGTACCGAAGGTGACTATTGCTAAAGTTTCCTGAAAACCTGGTCGTTTGTTCTCCAAGATCATAAACAATGCAGCGTGCAAGAACTGAAGCAATGCCACGTCGGCACTCCAGGAAGGATGGCCGCACATTGCTTGAATACGACAATTGAAACCAATGCAACCAACACCACAGTTTTCATACACAAAAACCCATTTTGCACACCTTACACTCACAATCGAAGCCTGCTAAAATATTTGCCGCTTATCCTACGATACAGAAAGGAAATAAATGTGTTGGCTTTGCTAGGTCAACGTCACACGAAAGCGATACCACAGTGGCGTCAGCGTAATTATTCCTGTAAACCTGAAAACGCCAATCTGGCAGATATGTACGCAATGCTACCAAATTCGAGAAGTTTTCTTACTGTGCACCCAGGCAACTATTGCTGTGAACTGGAAGTTGGCACGCGCAACAAAGGCACATTAAGCGCAGAATTGACATGCGAAGACAAGACTACCCTGAACGCAGCCCCCGCATAGTGACTGGTGCACTTCGCAGCCCCCCGATCCCAAATCTGCTCGCGGACACGAATATCCCCCCCCTTCACACCGACGATTATTGCAACTCCTCAGATTTTACGCACGCGCCACTGCGCATTTTGGTAACCCCACATACTGCGCCCCCGCACATCCCGGCCCCAAGATTTCGCTGCTGAATGCGTGTTGCTAGCGTAGGCGTGAGCACTTCCGGGTTGTGCGGCATTCGTCGTCAACGGAGCATTTTCCTTATTTTAGTGCCATAGTTCAATGTAATTAAAGCAGGACGCCGCTGTCTGCAAAAAATACAGCACCGAAAAAAGAGCGGCACTCTCCCGACTGTTATTAAAAAAAGAAGACGCGACGGCAAAGTTGGCTTTTTTCTCCTACTGGCGTTTTTTCTCAATATTTTGGGCCATGCTCATCCTCAAGAGTTCATCCTCATCCTGACTATTAAGGATGAGCGCAGCCCGTAGCGCAGGCAGGGGCGGGGATGGGGGGCATAGGGGCACGTGCGCTAGCCCTATAAGATCCGAGGGGCTCTTCGGTCCCTCGTTACCTACGATTACGGCCCGATTTGAGGACTCGAAGCGCTTTCTAGGCCAGTCAGAGATGGCATCCAGAGGCCCCGGTCCACAGGGCCGGCATTCCAATGCCATCCAGAGAGCCCAGCGTGCTGATCAGGGGCCCCTGGCTCAATGAGGGCCTATATGTCGGTCACACACCAAAAGTAGCGCACAAGCGGCTTCCTGGCGGCGTGGGCCTGGGGGAGTATTTCTCAAGCAGGAACAAAGCCGGAATCAGCAATTTACATTGGTCGTGGCCGCAACTTCTGTAAGGCCCTCCACAGTGCCCTAACAAGGGGCCCTGTGTTGGCAGGTGCCCCGAGGCAGGTCAGAGGCAGTGTTTGAGGAGGCCCGAAGAACCTGGAGGGCCTACCGGGTCCGACGATCAAGAGCCCGATTGGCGGGTCCGAGCCCACGACGGGCCTGTGGAAGTCCTATTCAGGGAGCCCGGCCTGTGGGGATGTGCCCTCAAGTAACAGCCGGGCGCTCTTTGCGCCGATCGGGAATCTCTGAGTCGATATGGGCTTATATGTCGGTCAGGCCCGCCAGTACCGCACAGTCGGTGTCGTGTGCGGTACGGGCCTGAGAGCCCACTTCCCAATCAGCAGGGGTCAGTGATTTATGCTGGTCGAACCTCCTGTGCCTGTCGGAGGTCCACAGCGCCTAATAGAAGGATAGAAGGTCATGTGCTCTCAAAGGACCCTGAGCCGACCAAGGGAAGTTTTAATAAGGCCCGAAGAGGGGTCCGGGCGGCCCACCGGAACCGTCGATCAAAGCCTGGTTGGAGGGCATAAGGGCCCGAAGTACTTGCCTAGGTCACATAAAGAATCGCGGCCCGTAGGGTCGTGACCTGAAATATCAGTCAGAGGTCCTCTTGCATCGTTTGAGGAACCACTGAGGCAATGCGTGTATATTATTAGCCTGAGACCACAAACATCGAACAGTTGGCTCCCTGCTGGTCTGAAGCCTGGGGACCCATTTCCCAAGCAGGAGCAAGACCGGGGGCCACGATTTGCATTGGTCTGGATCCCTGAAACAAAGGTTGGGGCGCTTTCATTTCCTATAGTTATCACTATAACTATATGAAGCTGCTTCGCATCAACGGAAGTATAATGAGAGCATGTAATTGATAGTCTGGTTACGTTCCCGAGAATTATAAGGTTTGTTTCGCTGTCATGATGCTATAGTTTTTTATTTAGGGAGTAATCCATGGTTGAAAATATTAAAGCAAACATCAGATATGATGAAAAAGGCTCAGTTATAGCTTTTGGTTTGCTTCAGAGTAAAATGTTGCTCCAAACAACACAATTTCTGCGCATGATAACCATACTCCTCAATGCCTTATTGTCTAATTGCGTCATCGTATCTTGCACATTGCTGAGTGGGAGTCAATTGACGGCTGTTATATCTAGGAATCATGCTTGCGAACCCCGATATGTACGACTCGATAATTCTTTTGTCTTGACCTTGATCGTCGTGTGGCCAACAGAAGGTCAGAAATTGAATGACCATAAGATTTCGGCGTCATAGATACGTTACTGATATCGAAAAAATCTACACAAAAGTCTGCGTGAAATAGTCTGAGCATCTTTGCGAGCGTGTGGCTGATACACTAGAAGTGTTTAGGTTTGAAGAAGGGCAGTATTCTTAACTGCACCGAATGATCTTCAAGATGGCCATTTGTGTTTAAAACCCCAAGTGTGGAGCAGTCCTTTTAAACGCTACTGAAAGTGGCTTCTTACAATGATGGTATGCATACGATATAAACCAAGAAGGGCCAAGTAGGACTAAGACGGTGGTTCGAAGCCAAGGTAGGTCATACGCAGAACAGAGAGCTGTACCAACCCTTAGAAAACTGACCTGGTACCTCACCCCGAAATCTAATGTGTTCCCGTACTTCGCCCTTCTATTTCACACTGTTGGATTTTGGCTGGTCTTGTAAGTTGATCTGACCATACCTTTGGCTCATAGGTCTCACCAATGTTTTTTTTTTAGGATTTGGGGCAAGCCGGCCCGCCGTCGGCCGCCGGAAACTTTCGCTTAATTTTGATTTTGCTCAGATTTTAGCCCTTTTACATCGCGCTCGGTGAAATATGTAAAACAAATGTAGGAAACTTTGCAATAGCTTATTCAAAAAAGTTTACCACCCTCCACTACTCGTTCCATGTTTTTGAGACCCCGAAAAGCTCAGGTCTGCATCATGCTTAGACGTCCCATTTTTTGGCGTTTGGGGGGGGGGGGTGAGACTGAGTTGTCCCGCTGTCCCCTCCCCCCTCTGGCTACTGGGATTTTACCATGCTGTATCCCTTACTTGTGTGTGTCACTGCTAATACGAGACGAGGTAATTTGTTTTAGAAATAGAATAAAATAATAAGAAAATAATAAGAAACTCGTGACGTTGGGACAAAAAAACTTACTTATTTACAACCCCGGCAAGCAAGTGGTGACGTACGAAATGGGCACCATTTTTGGCACCACCTTGAACCGTGTGGCTGCCCTATAGAAGTCTCTCAAAGGCTTCAACGCCAGCAGACTGTGGCCGCTGAATTCCGAAGTGTTTTCGGTCACAACGACTTCATGAGGTCGGCGATGACCCAGAAGTTGGAACTGGATCTGGAGTCGGGCACGGGCGGTAACAGCATGCAGCGTGGTGCTACAGATGGCACGGCGGAATATGGTGCAGGGTCAAGGCCGACTCCACCCGCACGTACAGTGGTGGGCAGTGCGACACGGACAGAGGCAACGCCCAGTTCTGAATCGTGTATCGAGCCTGTGGCTGGTTCTAGTGGCGTTCAAAATCGCTCAGAACCTGTCCCCGTTATCAAGGGCACCAAAAGGCAAACGTACACGGGGACAGGAGAAATGTGCTGGGGTCTCATCTTCACTATAAAAAACGATCAATGCAGAAGGAAAAGCCCAGGAACGGCTAGAGACAGGGGGAGAGGTGTCGTCGCAAATAAAATCGACCTCTACCCTACTAGGAGAGCACGACGCGGGGAAATGGTGACGGAGAGGTGACAGAGAAGCAGGGCGACAAAGACACTATGTGCTTCGCCTGTTATTTGCTGTACTGTCCCGGGAATCCTGGATTCAGTGCACGAGGTGGTCAAAATGGGCATGTGGACCATGCACGGATGCCAGTAAAGGACACATGTCTTCTGTAAGGGACCTCTGCCTGGAGCAGGGGAATGCTGGAGAGCGGCCTATTATCCCCGTCGTACCGAAGTTTCAGCTCTTCCTTACTATGGAGTGCCACCTTCAGTGTCCTGCTGTGACCAGTGACGACTTAAGGGACGTTGTTAACCTTGCTGGAGATTGCGACGTTATATACGCTTTGAGCTTTGAGCTTCTTAGATGAGCATATGAAATACTGCGAAATAGATTGCCTGTTACCTAAGTTGAACGATGCGGCACATTTGCGGCGTGTGAGACGGACAGCACCACGCAACGGGGAGCGGCCAGCGAACGAGAACATATTTTCTACCAGTGTAAATTATATGATCATTGATCACATCACACACATGTATGAGGCTCATAATTTGTTGCTAAAAACGCCTCATTTAACGTTCTTCACTCATGTTTAATTTTCCGAAGAAGTACCTCAGATATGACCGCTATGCATTTTTCGTGAAGTGGAGGCGGCAAGCAATACACTCATGAACATACTAAGAAGGGCTTCACTCGATCACATCTTAGGGGGATGCCTTGTGCGATACGCGATGAAATGAACGCAATAACAAGTGTCAAAGTTAAATTTTCACGGGGGAGGGGCGCTTTGCCCCAGTACAGGGGGCGGTAGACTACATGGTTTCCAAAGCGTCCCCAGAACCTAGATACTTGTTCTAAGCAGAAGTTCACAAGCTCATTTAAGGTCAGTGACCTTGTTTGAACTTTTTAAGGTCATGATGACCAAAGTCATAGAAGACTGCTTTGAGCTTTGCATTTAAATAAGCAGCACTCCGTTGTTCCATCAGATTGAACAATTCCCTAGAAACTGACTTCGCAGATCCATGGCCTGATTTGGCCTGTCGTAGGTCAGCAACTTTACAAGGTACAGTTAATTTTTATGCCACACGATTCGCTATTCAATAGCCAAGCTATCCAAATTTGACGCGGTTTCGCTGCGTCGATCGGAAACCATTCCGGGAAAATCCTCGAGGAATTAATTCGAACCCCACCCGAGCGCGTGTAATCATAGGTTCCGAGGGGCCCTTTCGGCTGCTGGGAACCTTAAGGGGGCCACGTGCCTTCTGTTACCCGCTCTGCCTGCGTTACTGAGCCCCAGCCCAAAGATATCACACTTTTCACGAGAATAGGGACGTTTTGCCCCACTCAATCCTATTGCTTTTGCCTGTTCATTTCAAACAATATTATATGAGGCGAGGTTTGTTGAAACACCACTTATTCTTCAGCGTTCTTTGGAAGGGGCGCTATGACCGAGTGGTTAGCGCGTCGGACTCCTACGTTGGACCCCAGGGTCGATTCCTGGATGCACTTTGGTCTCTGAGCGCTAGTATGGGTAGTGCAGTCCTTGGCACTCAATAAAAGGGGCACAGTGATGCATGTCGCATTCCTTTTTAAAGTAAAAAAGACGAAATGCGACAAAGATTGATCATTAGGCATGCATTCAGTGACATCGGTAAGTTAACAAAGCCTGGCGTTTTGTTGTCAATGCTCCGATATGCTCGTCACAGGTTGCGTTGTACTCGGCCCAGTGTAACGAGAGCGACATGTCATGTCAATGTTGTCACTTGTAACGCTCTATCGCTGGCGCGTGATTAGCCTGTCGGCCATAGCCGGCGCGAACGCATGGGTCGTATTTGTTTTGTTTTTTTTTACTCTGCAGCCCTGTCACTGCAGTGCTTTTGTAAATGTAAGGTGGTGGCCATCGGCATATCGAGGCCCATACATGCACAAATGTAGGTCATTAATAATCTCGCCATGTAATGGGACATGCAACGAGCACTGATTGGACATGCAACGCCGTCCGGCGTGGCTTGCCATGTTCCGCGATTGCTGTGGCTCTTGTTTTGTGTGTGACGGCACTAGCATCATGGCTACGGCGCAAAATCACGCAAAGGACGTTGCACACCGCCATACTGTCGTATTCGAACGTCAAAAAATGCAATCAATCACCTCCGTTGCCAGTACGTTCTATGACTGTGCCCGTCCAACCATAATGACTCAGCATTTTCCGTGCGGTTTTCGATGTCCGACCCTACCGTTGCTCTCTTACTGAGGATAATTGCCATAGTCACGACCCATCATCAGCAGTGTAAAACCAACCTGAGGTCACGACGTTTCGGTGGTACAAGTAGCACGCTGCTTAATGATTTTTTTTACTACTTTCAACCGACATGGGATTTTGATTTTGGTATCAAATATAGGCCCTGAACCTGGTCCTACAGCTCAGCGTTTTGAGCGATTAAATAATATATTTTTTAGGTTTTCGCTCCAGACCAACATTCCGTCTTCAAGCAGGAACTTTTATGAAAATGCAAGTTTCAAGACGATTCCAATGGTCTTGGACACCTCTTCCAAACAGGTAAACTGCTCACAAAATATAAAAACAACTTTGAGAAGCTTGCTCGGTTAGGATTTTAGGGAAAAATGCATTAGGGGTGCATGATGCACACAAGTATCTGCACTCAAGTGTCCGATTTTTGGAACCATACTGAGCGTACACTGTTTGGAACTTGCATAAACGTTGCGTAAAAGCCGACAGTGTCATTGACTTAATAACTGACTGTCATTGCCGTTTCCGTACTCGGAGCGCCGTTCGGACATGACCGGTTGGCGCACTGCTGGCAGGCGACCACGCTTAGCTGATTGCAAGCGCCAGACATGCACTGTCATCTGGTGTCGTGTAGCTGGCACTCCTGCAGTGCAATATAGTTTGCTTGTTTTGAACATAAGGAATCTCACAAATAATTCCAGTGGTATTTGCCATCATCGTTGATACGATGTCGTCTCACATACGGGCGCTTAGATGGAGGGGGGGGGGGGGGGGGGGGGAGGAGGAGAGGAGGCAAAAGGGTCACGTAAGACCTTCGGTCCGTCGAGATCCCGAGGGAGTCCCGAGATCAACCATCGACGGCCCGATAGCAGGGCTCGAAAGACCCGAAGGACTGAGCAGAGGCTTCATGAAAAGTCTCCAGCCCACATGACCCGGCCCCTCGCATGTCTATCAGAGTGCCTCTGATGGCGACCGGGGGCGCCATGATAACGGAACCTCTTACTTCGGTCAGAGATCACCGGCATTCGGTCCTTTATCGGACCGGGCCTATTTCCCAAGCAAAGATAAGGTCTGAGCCCGCGAACGACAGTCAGTAAACCTTGCAAGTCTCAATGGTCGGGCCCCTGCATCGAACAGAGTGCCGCTGACCACAACGCATACATAATGGGAGATCCTGCGCTGCTCAAGGGTCCTGAGGCGATCAGAATCCCATTTTATATCCATCAAAGCCAATCACAGGGCCTGCTCCGTTGATTCGGATACTTCAAGGATTAGAAGAGATGAAACAGTGAAAGGTTGCATAATGAGTCAATGAAACAGTCGGAAGTCCTCGAATCTCACAGGAGGTCCTGTAACGAACAGGAATCCTTTACATCGTTTCGACTAGTGACTCGTCAGGAGAAGCTGGTGTCCCCGTAAAAATTGTTGGACCCTCTGTGCTAGTGAGTGATCTTTTTGCGTCAGTGAGAGTGAATGCGTCGATCTGACGCCAGCTACTCCAGTCAGAAGACCACCTGCGTCGGGAAGGGAACGATGTATGATGTGTTTCTCTGAAGGCCTCCGGATGAGCCCAGGATCCAGTTCTCGTGTCGCGAGATGGCGGTTGGTGAATAATGCGCACTGGCATGCAAGGGTTGTTCAACCCCTGGCCGGGAAAGGTAAAGCCCCCTGGTGTGCTACCATACACGAAGCGTAGTGCAGTGTGCAATGCACCAGTGTATCTACCATTCTAGTGTACCACCTGCGCCCTCAATCTTATCCAAAGTAGGGCCTCTTTAGCTTATAAAATCCATTGGCGTCCTGAATGAGCGCAAACGCCAGAAGAACTAGATAAAGAGGCGAAGAAAATTGGGAAGTCTCGAAATGAAATGGGCTAAACTCGGTGACTTTTAACGTATTCCATCATGAGCCTTTATTGAGCTCGATGTCCCCCTTTCCTACTTACCAAGACTCTCCTCCGAACTCGCACACCATTCTCCAACCCCCTTTTCCATTTCGTGATTCTTACCCAAATCTTTCCTTCTTCTCCACAGTTTCACACAGCTGAACCTTTTTTTGTTTTCAAAAACTTCCCGAAAACTTCGCATCCGTTCTCATTGCGTAGTTTTTGATTCCACCTTCTTGCACAGGCATAGCGTAGATGCCCTTAAAAAAACAATGCTCAAAACGCCACGAGATTTATTGTAAATCGTACCACCTACATGGAATATCACATAGACCGTACCGCCGTCAAAATTGCGATGGTTCTTAACGCGTAGCATCGAAGCTGGCGCCGCCACAATTACTTGGCTGCAGATCATCAACGCTGGATACCCAGCAGTGTGTGCCCAATTGTAAGATCAATAAGCTTTCCGAAAGAAGCGGTGCCTGCTAAATCTCGTTTCACTGTACGTGTAGGCTGACCGAACCAAACTTGAGAATTTATAGACCATGAGCAATTTGGGATTTGCTAAGTAATGATTTGGCAGCTTTTGCGCAGTTCTTAATGGCGATACTACGTAGGTCACGATAATACGCAGAAGACGGTAACACTACGTCAGGGGTGGTGACGCGGTGCTGTTGCTAACGGCACCGCGCCGCATCTGTAGACACGATGGCAGGGCTGACGGAGCCCACGATGGCCGCGATGGAGCCCGTGAAAGGCGCCTTTTCACCTGAAAAATATACACCTGAATCTGGCATTCTAAGAGAGAAGACTAATAGCCTTCACAGAAAGGTACGCTCGGCAAACAATGCCATTGCAAACTTGAAATCACTTCGAGCTGAGCCCTGGAAATTCCCTCCAGTGAAATTCCGGGAATTTCAGGAAATTCCCTCCATTCCTTCCAATGCCCTTCCCTCCATTCCCTCCACATCATAAATCATCGGACACCCTACAACGATTTTTAAAAGCATTGCCTAGTCTGCCACGACTCACGACAGAAAATCATTTAATAACCCACATTTTTCTCACTTTGGTAACCATAGCAATATCGGGGTTAATCGAAATGTTTGCAACTTGTACCGTTGTGACAAACATAAGAATGTCTACCATGGGTTGAGTTGTCTGCCAGCTAGGGTCAGTCAGCCCACATGAGGTATACACACATTCAGATTGCCATGGAACGTCATATGAGGTGAAACTCGTGCTGAGGCAAAATGCTCTGCTTTGCTTTGCATTTGAGATAAATGTGGTGGAAAACCGACTTCATACATCGATCAAATGTAAGCCTTCGAGCCCATGGCTTTCTACAACACGTGGCCGAAAAACAAAACGATTACATGAGATGAGCTGACCTGACCTTGACCTGGCCCGATCTCAGCCTGAGTTGACCTGGCTCGTCAAAATACAAACATAATGGTATGATTCTAACGAACAAGAGAAATTTCTTTCGTTTTACCTAGTTGCACAGCTATACGAGCTATATCACAGGGATCCTTGCTCTGATATTGGTTTGAAATAGTGGTTTCAGTTGCTCTGAAGTGACGCGAGATTTCGATGATTTCTAAGGGATTCTGCACGACCTGAAACATCATTAAGCATGTCATATATGACGAATCAATGTCTGGCTGGAGTTGATCGGGATCGCCACTATATCATACATGGGTGGCCGAAAGTACTTCTACCTTAGACTGGAAAGATAATCCGACTGTAGACCCTCCATCAAGATGTGTTGACAAATGCAAAATCGGCGTTACTTCAGATTGATAGCCGATAGCCGACTTGGATACTTTGACTTGAAGTACAAATTATGTGAACCAAGTGCTTTTTTGAGAGAAGTGGTCGCAGTGATAGTGTAACTTTGTGGATGATATTGGTTATTTGGATAACAGCCCTTCCGACCACATATGAGCATTTCAGAGCTCTGGGATGAAGGAGAGTGGATGACGGTGGGACAGGACTAAAGGCACCAGGGGGGAACCGCCGAGCCTCAGCAGGGTGATGGCTGGAGATCATCAGGGTTTGTGCGGTGATCGCAGCCTGAGGAATGTGTGAGAAGATGACTGTCGTCAGATTATCCACCGCGCGGCATCGAATGGTAGAGGTTTCGTGTCGATCGGTCCCATTAGCTCGGAGCATGGCATTCTCTGGAAAGTAAGTTCTGGTGGTTTCGGGCGTTTTGGGGACTTTTGACCTGATCCAAGGTCACCATGTGCTGAGAAGTATAGCTTAACGGCTGTGGCACATCAATTGGTGAATGCTTTGTGTCGATCAGTCTCATAGGCTCGGGGCATGGGGTTGTCTGCAAACCAACTTAAGATGATTTGAGGTATATTTGGGGACCTTTGAGCTGACTCAAGGTCACCATCTTCAGAACAGGGCAAGTCATCGGCTCAACGGCATGACATCGTAAAAGTTTGGTGTCAATCGGTCACATAGGTTTAAAGCGTTGGGCTACCTGCGAACTAACTCCTGATGGTTTCGAGCGTTTTTGACCAGACATTGGACCTGACCGACGGCCACCATGTTCTGTAAAGAGCAAGTTATCCCCCATGGCGTATCAATGGTAAAGGTTTTGTGCCAATTAGCGTCTTAGGCTCGGAGCATAGGGTTGCCTGCCGACTGGATTTTGGTGGTTTGGAGCATTTTTCGTTATCTTTGACCAAAGGTCACCATCTTCTGGATAGGCTAGTTTATCGACCATGGCGTATCGGCTGGTAAAGGTTTTTGTCGGTAGGTTCCATATGGTTGGAAAAATGGTCTGGTCATATGGTCTGCAGATAACTTGGATGGTTTGGGACCTTTTTTGATGACGTTTGACCTGACCCACGGTCACCATTCTCTGAAAAGGAAACGTCAACAACAAAAGGGCATCGATTGGTGTATAGTTCGTGGTGATCTGTTCCATGCGCTCGGAGCGCAATTTTTTGTCAACTAATTTATCCGTTTTTTAATAATTTTTTTCGGTGACCTTTGACCTGAACCAAGACCACCATATTCCGGAAAAGGCAAGTTATTGAACAAGCGACACCGAACACAGCAAAAGCTTTGTGTCAATCAGTGCTGTAGACTCTGAGCGTGGGCTGTCAACAGGTTTTAGAGGCTATTTAGTCCCTCCCATTCTTGGTGCAGCCCAAGGAAACGGATTTGGTAGATTGACATCAAACAATAATAAACATCGAGGCTACTGATATATATATATATATATATATATATATATATATATATATATATATATATTCGAAATTACGTAGCACGATGCAATAAAGACAACTTGCTTGGCCTGCCCTGTCCTGCCTGCCTGCCTGCCTGCCTGCCTGCCTGCCTGCCTGCCTGCGATAGCGGATGCTGGTGTCATTCGGCCAGGCAGCACTGCAGTCCGGGGCGGCGGTCTGTTGACACGTAACCCTCGGCAGCGAGGCACACCGTCGCCACGGCAGGCGGCGCTGGTGACGGCTGGAGCCGGCTAGTGCCCCCGACATTGCACCGGTCCCAGCCAAAGCGTCAGCATGCGGACGACGTCGCTGCTGGCCGTCCTGGTGACCGGAGTCGCCGCCGGTCGGCCGCCGCCGGAGGCGTACCTAGTAACCGCGGCCAGCTGGCCGTTCCAAGTCAGCGACGCTCCTGGGGAGGAGATACTGGAAACGGTGACGACGCCCACTGGATGTGAGTATGCACACGCTGTGCGCCGCTAAGCCCTGTCGTGCCGACACAGTACTGTCGCAGGACAGAACAGAAAGCAGATACGCTGTGGTTGGCTTCCAAGATAGACACGTCGAAATACACTTTCCATGAGAGGTTCTAAAAGGGAAGCTTCCAATGCGTTTTGTAAGTGAAATAGTCCTGTCTTTACCAAACCAATGCATGCAAAACCTGTAGGTTTTCATTGCTTCCTTCATGACGATTAATCAAGCTTGAGCTTCGCTCGAGCATTTGCATAACATCATTCATAATGTAATGAAAGGCCATGATGGTAAATCTGATACACAAACACTACTAAAACACTACTAAACGCAATGTTTTTCGTGATTGTTAAAGCATGCATATGCCGTTAGGTTGATCGCATGCCATGCCCCAGAGCCCCTGTGATGGTGCGGCCTGATTCACATCCTACATGTACGTACCAGCGCATAATGAGGCCTACCTCTCATGATGCCACCGTGCCAACGACGCTATGTACTGAAACATGTAGATATAACCCTTCGTTGATTTCACGACCTACCAACGTCAATGAAATATCTTCGGAGATCATAAACTCATCGAAAGGATTCTGGATTTTGCATATTGCTCCGATGCATTGTCACCAGCCGGGCCGCAAAACCATCGAGTTGCACTGCAACGGCGATAGAAGCTTTTGACTTGAAGACAAAAGAATGCAGAACTCCGACAGCGATAGAAGCTGTTAGCTTTTTAAGACCCATTTCGGCCTGGCCGTCACAATTTCCAGAAAATAAAATTTGCGAGATCTCAGCTCGCAACTTACGCAGCCTTTAACAGCAATATATCGACGTTTTGCTGTATTGATAGACTGTCGTTCTCCGCAAGCTGTTTGATAAGCTGTGATTTGTCTGCAGCAATACAATGTGAACAAAATGTAACCTTTTTGGGTCCAGAACGAAATTTCGCAACATATTTCTTCACGCTCAAAACTTCGCTTTGCGTTCTTTTAAATGCCAGTTTTGAAAAGGCACAAATATCCGTAAAAGTACTTTGAGATGATAATTTTGGCCAGGCAAATTTTTATTCACAAAGCATTGCTTACGTTATTATTTACTACGATTTTTGTTAACCCAATGCTTCTCATTATAACATCCAAAATTCCAAATTTTGGGCTGGAGGTGTCCAACTGCGCTCGGTCAGATGGTGGTGAATCATCACAAAATTCGTAGCGTGGCGCGTGAACTCGCACAGAAAAGATTTGAAACAAGACATGATTCACAGCCTCACGTGAACAGCTGTGGGAACAGCCGTCTCCAGATAGTTCTGAATGTGTCAACCAGGCGTTCGAGAATGTGCATTTTTGAGGGGAATGTGCGCTCAAATATGTGACGCATTTGTCCGACCCTTTATAACTGAGCAACAGGGACAGAGGGCAAACATCTTTAAAGGAATAGGCCATTCACCAGTTCTTGAGGGTCTTAAATGGAAATAAACAACATGATATACACGATGTGTGGATGGTTCTAGGTAAAGATCATCATAAAGAGAGGGAGAAGCAAAGAATGACGAATCCAGAACAACGGCGAGGATAAGCAAATGGCAACGCCTCCCGCTTTAATATCATACATTTCATGGGCAAGTGACGTCGTGCATGTGAAGAACTACATGTAGTGCATAGGCAAGGCGAAACAGAAGAACCAGGAAATACAGCACGCGCAAAAGTGAACCAGAGCTCCAAACGAGGAAATACAGCACGTGCAAACGTGAAGCACAGCTCCAAACGGGGAAATACAGCACGCGCCAACGTGAAACAAAGCCCCAAACATGCAAGGAAATGCGACACAAATAGATGTGATGACGTTTTGTCCGGTCATGAGCCATTTTCTTGCGACAAGCATGGCCAACACGGATTGAATGGCGGCTCAGGCGATGGGCCTCGTCTGGTGTGTTGATGTGTACACAAAGTGTGGGTGAGTTAACTCTGGCCTGTCGCCAGATGTTAATAGAGTCATGAGAAGTAAGGATGGTATTCGGTTTTCAGCCACGACCGCGTGACGACCAGTTTTCAGCGGTGGCGTGATAGGGCATAGAACTTAGTACACAACAGTTTTGGAACGTATATGCTGTGACAAAGATATGTTACGAATCATCTAAACGCGGAACGCGATCGACTGATACAAGAGGTCATCACTCGAGACGCGTGGCAGATGACTTTTTACATCTTCACAGGTGCGAAAATTCTGAAAACTGCTGTTGACATCGACATAAAACATTTAGTTCTTCAAAAAATCATTCTCGGAAAGCTACAGTAGGGCCTCGGGGGCGCCCTTGTCTGGCGAAAATTAGTGCATAGCTCTCATCATAGCAGTAGGAACGACTCGGAAAGTAGGGTAGGGGCAAATGACAATTTGAATTCGATTATTTCCATGCATCGTCATTAAGTCTATATGAAGCATTTTCAAAAAGCGTGAGGGCGAGGCATAACACCCTGGCTCCCAGTTTCTCCGTCCATGAGTGAGGTGACATAACTGCATAACCCAACGACGACAGGTGACTAGATTCATGTGACCAGGAACGAGCACGCGCCTTGGCAGAGTAGCTGATAAGCGAGCGTGCTATTCGTACATAAATGTCCTCAAGCGGCGCGAACATCATGAAGGTATGTATTGACGGGCGGTGCTGCGTGCCTAGAGCCCGTAATGAAAATAGCTCAGCCAGGCCTTGCCTCAGCTAAACGGAAATTATGTAGCTTCAGCGGCGGAAGCAGCCGTCTCGCCGTCGGTAGATCATTAGAGACCTGTTACAGCGAAACTATTACCCATTAGCCTCAAATTTCACCACACAGTTTCCCCACCGACCGCTTTGACCGCCTGACCGCTTTTGAGCAAGCGGGCCCAAAAGGTGTTCGCTGGGGTCTTCTGCGGGCTTTGACGGCCAGCAAACGGGTCGATTGTTTCACAGACTGTTAGATGTAGCAAGATATTAAAGTTGGACAAATCTGCATAGAACCTCATTCCGATATCAAACCATTATGAAAACGATTGAAAGTGTCTGTTAGTTTGACTTTGGCAGTAAAGCTGGCCTCAAATATTTATCTTATGGGCTGCTGTGGGAGTTTTCTTTTTGTAAGTTCACTGTTGGTCGGTCATGGGTTTCCACAATTTCTGGTGCTGGCTGATGGTTCCACGATTCGAGACCTAGAAAAGTGGCAGCTCTAGCTTACTAAAGCTATAACGATGATTTGAATGTGCATGAATGCTAAGCAGGGAGGTGCAGATGCAGTCGGCATGAAAACAATTTGATGGCGCATTTGGCAATACTTCGGCATGGAGGTCGTACCTGCAGAGAAGTAGAACTAGTCCAGCTATCGCATTTCAGCCATTGACGCCAAAACTATGGGGGTCATAAGGGTCAGACGCAGTCGTGTAGCCAGAGAGTTGCATGGGTCACATTCTGTGACCGTGGAAAAGCGAGGTAAGGTAGCAATAGCAGTTTTTACCTTCAAGTGCTCCATTTCATGACATCAATAACTTTACATTGTTTTTCCTGCTATTTACTATCTTCCTCTGCTACTATTATCCATTCCGTCAGTTACTAAAGACGTTAATTGACATTTGACATGATAACGCTTGGCATGGTTTTTGCAATCTTCTATGTTCGTTAGATGCACGTATGGCCAGCCTAAAGAATCATCATTGTGAAGGTTGTGAAGTCTTGAATAACGAGGTTCGCACAAGATTGCGGATGTGTTGTTTTAGTGGAGTAAAACAATCAAATAAACTATCGAAGCGCTGAGAAGCCAAGTAAGACAGGGTTTAAGACTTGTTTTAAATCAAAGCAAAACTGACGGCACACGCAAGCAGGTAAGGAAACGCCATAAAAGTCATTTCATAGCCTGCTCCGACAGCTCAGTTGATTAGAGCGCCTGCCTTCCGATCCACCCACCCGTGGCGGGGTGGGTTTAAGTCGCGTTAAGCAGTCGCTGTTTGCGCTTGACAGGCATGTCCTGTGGCCGGTGGCAGTCACCGCGCTAAAGGGTCAGGCGGCGTCAGAGGACAAGACGGACCGTGCTGAGCATTGCGCCACATTGAGCGTTCGCCACCGAAGTCCGCCGTCGACCTGGGATTCCACTGTCGGATGGTACTGGTCACCGGTCACACAACAAGCGATTCCAGAGGTCCTTCCATTCAAAATGTTCCGAATTGGTCTTTAAAATAGAATTGGGAAGAGAGAAGTCGAACGCTTGTCATTCTTGTCTTTGAACCGTGTCCTGCCCGCCCTGTTTATGTCTCGTGCTGCTAATTCTCAGCCACAACGGTGCAGGACAAATGTCTTGCGATGGAATGTGAATGAACAGGAGGTCAGCAAAACCAACGATAGGGGAGTCAGGCATTTTCATACTAAGATCCTAAGATTCGAAAGTGATCCTAAGCTCCCGGTCACTGTCTGCGTCTCAGACCGGAGATAGCTACCAACCAGCATTGCAGACAGTACATACAAAGAAAGGCTTTTTTGCTGTAAGTGCCGACGCCAGCGGATGGAGATCCTCCACTCAATGGCAAGCAGGTCGTGCCGGGCTCATCTTTGCCCGGACTAAGAGAATTATGTATTCCAGCCGCCCAGTGCACATCATTGAAAAGCCCAACTAGGTGCCGGACACGGGCTATCGAGTAGAGGGGACCCAACGCACCTGTTCCACAGAAAGGTGCATGTCGGCCGAAAGTCCCAACTGCCAAGGCCGCGGGGGGAGCTCCCCCAACTTGAAAGCCAGGGAGGAGCGCACCCCCAGCTTGGAGGGCTTGTGTAGGGCCCATTCTGGTATGTCAAGGGCCGATTCTGAACTGTGAATGGATTCTGTAAGCCCATAAAAGTTCGTTCTGACCTGTGGAGAGCTCATTTTAGCCTATTTAGAATCCATTTGAGCCAAATGAGGGCATGCCTGAGCCTGCAGAACCCGTTATTCGCCGCCGATGGCCTAATTTGCCCTGCTGAGGGCCCATTCCGCACCGTATGAGGCTAATTCTGCCCTGCAGCGGCCAGTATTGACTGTTAAGGGCCCCTTCGGACTCATGGGGTGGGGTGGGGGGCACCATCTCATCATAGGGGGACCATTTGGAATTTTGGAGCTAACCCTTCATCTTGAACATATTACCCGCGCGCCTGCTCACTGCACACAAGTACAAGGTTTCCAATGTTGGTTCCCGGCTCACACTTCCCCTAAAAAAACGAGACCCTGGATTCTGGTTGCGTCTGGTTCTTTCCCAAGCACAAGCTGATTGCTGGATCCCGTCAGCTAACCGGACTTTGGTTCTTGATTCCCAATGAAATGCACTTACGTGGAGTAAGCCAGTAATCGCCAACTGTTCTGACGAAATGGTAACATCCAGCAAACATGACCTGACACCAAATACCAAGGATGATCTGAAAAAAGATGGGTCACAGCTTTATCCTCAAAGTGGTCCGAGTATGTGATGTTTCATCCACCTTGCAAACGTTGGTCCTTTCGCATCGACGTATCCATGCCTTCTGTTCAAACTCGCTATTCGTTGGAAACGGTATTCCGTCACGTTCTTTCGAATTCCGGCATGTGATGCTAGCACGCGACTACATTATGGACATACACGGCCATCACCAGATCCAGGAACGTAAGCTGGGGTAACCAGCAAGCAGTCAATGAAATGAGTCTCCTGCAAACATTCACCTAGCAATGCCGACAAGCCCGGCACAAGTTGCAACACTTTCCGTTGATCACATTCGCTTCAGGTGTAGCATGCGACAACCATGGAAACGATTCGTGTTTGATGATTGATGGAACAGTGACGTCATCCGCACCACCCATTATCAGCGGTAAACAGTGTCATTAAATAATGTAACCAGTAAGACAGCCACTCGTGTTCCATTTGGAGGCGTTACGATATGCTGTATGGCACACCCCTGAGCTAAATGCCCTTCTGGCTTCAACAAATGTGTTTCATCGTGACAGCTTGCATAACACCCACCCTACTCGTGTCCAGCCCTATCCCCCGTCCCAAGTGTCGTTCGCCTTTGGTCTGCGCTGAGCACCTGTGATCCGTAATTGCTTATGTATTCGCCGCTGTGACGCATAGGTACACCTCATTGTTCAGAGGCGATGTTCTTTCCAATTAGATTGTCCTGGACGCAAAAAACATGTCATTTATGCTTTTTTCTAGCTTATGAAGTGTTTTATTTTTCAAACTGACACTAAGGAAGTCGTAAAAGTGAAACGTGCGTTCTGTTTTTGACCCTTATTGTCTCATACCATTACACTTTTGGTCATTGCTCTTTCCTTAAGCCGTTCTTGCTTGCAAACAAATCTCAGTAAGCTAAAACCGGGCACAACACGCATGAGGCTCTTAAGATTTTGAATTACAACATAAAGTGAAAATGCGGGGCGAAAGGAATGATGTCATATGGACCAGGAGAGCGCAGCACAAAGGCCAAGGCATTAAAGAAAAAGTATTGGTAGACTACGCCTATCAACCAACACGGGGCAATGTTTTCTTTTCAGGTCGGTGCATGACGCGATGCCTAGTGAACGACGGGTGTCTGAGCTATACCCATGACCCAGTTGGACTCAGCTGTACTTTATTCAGCATCCGGGGCAACGTCAACACCCGCAGGCTTCAGAGCAGCGCTTCTATTCGCTACAGAGTGGGAATGGGTAAGTACGGACAGGAAATGAACCACAAAAGCAATCGACCGGGCTTCGATCATATACTTTTTAATGCTGGTTTTAATCACGTCGACCTGGCGTCCACTTTTTGTGCGTTGCCCCAAACCTTTTGCGGCACAAAAGACACATGATTGTGCAGGCAGGTATTTTGGAAGGCCCTTTGAGGCGTGTGACAAACCCACTTCGATTGGCAAACCGGGACAGACCCATCCTAGCGCGTGTTAAAGTTTGGTAACAAGAACACGCATTTCAAATCCTGGTTTACATTTGTATGTATCCCTAAGATATGAAAAAATAGACTCACTTAACTTTTGGTTCGAAAGGTTGTGTACTGGGCCGGTGAAATTAGGCCGTAAACACCGCATTTCTGACGACTGTGGCCTGATCATTGGTGGCCTCGACCAGCTGACTGACATTAACATAGCTGGCCTCACTGACTCAGTGGCCCTCGATCGGTGCAAGAGGTCGTCCGACTGCCTTCTGAAGGTTTGGTCTTCTGACAGGTTCTTTCATATGGTCCCGACCTGCCGTTCAGATCTTCCCAATGGGCCCTTGATCGTCGGCCTCTCGGGGCCAAAAGGGTCGCCCGGGACGATCGGGACCGAAGGGCGTAAGACTGGTCACGTGCCGCCGAGTCCTCGATGGTGGTGCCCTTGAATCCTCCTGAAGATAAATATTTTGGGTCAATTGTTTGTCCTTAGGAGTTTGACATCACTTGACATTCAATTTTTGGAGCCCTTTGTGGTCCCTCCTTATAATTGGGCGCCCCCTGAAAATACAGGCCACAATGCCCGAAATGGCTTTTGGTATCTTCACGGAAGGGGCTGATTAAGAATTTCGCCAGGGTAGTAGGCGCAGCAGTTGTGGCGCTCCCGGTTTTGGTGCGCCTTGAGAATGAAGATATTACGGTCTTTAAACGACGCGTTTGGATTGAGGTCCTCTCTTAAATAAAGGCTATGGTGTCCCAACGTGACAATTTTGGTAACCACTCGCCAAATGAGCCGAGCCCGGATTTCTTCAATACGGAGGTGCAAACATTGCGGTGCCCCTAAAGTTTGTTGCCCTGAAAATCAACGGGTTGAGGCCCTTTGTGGTGCCTCAAGGAATTTGAAAAATAAAGATTACGACCCGCCGAAATTCAGGTTTTTGGTGCCACTGATCACCAAACGACAAATAGGCGAGTCGATCAGAAATTTCGTCCTGGGGAAAGGCACATAATTTCCCCTGAAAATGCAAGTCATGTTGCCCCAAAATGAAGGTATTGGTATCTCTTCACCATACGATTTTGGTGCTCACTGATTGCACCAAAACCTCACGAATGGCGCAAGGAGGTGGATGGCATGACCTCGCCCTCTCCTCCCCGACCCGCCCCTGTCGGCCCAGCATTGGTCTATTACAAAAACAACCACGAGATAATGAAATTTTGACATCCATTGCCATCATACCATTCAATAAAGCATCTTCTTTAGCTCCAGTGGCTGGTACTTTCAGGAGGAACCCAACATCCACCGAAAATCGCAAACTTCCTGCAACCTCCTGGAACGGTCACGAAGCAGCACCATTTGTAGCACGCGCGGTGTCTTCTATAACGGGGACAGGGGGTGCTGTGGCCAATAAGTGGCTGGTTTTCCTTCAGCAAATTATCGCTCTGTTAACCAAAACAAGATTTTAAATTGTTGCATCACATTCTCTGAAGCCGCGAGACGTCTATTATCAAACATTACTTAGATGCCAGCGCTTACCGGCTATCCTGTTCTCGTTCTCTAGAGATAAGTCCTTCAGGACGTGTGCAGATCATAATACTGAGTGCTGCCAGCTGAATCGCTATGCAACGCCACCACTACGTTTAATCAGGAACTCTTTTATATCAAATATTGTTAAGTCAAAATAGCAACTTTTGAACTTTTGATACCAAAAACCCGTACCTAAAAGCCCTTCTTTCCTCATTATGACGAATGTGGTTTTAGGGCGCGCCGACTTCTGAGGTCACCTTGCGCCTATAGCCTTTTTTTCGAGCCCACATCATAATCAAAGCAGACAGTGGACGAAATCAGTGAAGAAATGTGCCCGGAAAATAATCTGGGTAATGTTCATGGGTTCAGCTTACCCACCCCAATGAAAAACGCAAAGTTCCACCGTGGGCACCTACATGCGCTGCAATTTTCGGCTAGAGGGTTTCGCGAGTTAGACAAAACAATTAATACTCACATGGAGCGGGTTAGGCTTCTTCATGCCATGTTACGTATTTACTACGAATCATTCCATATGTATGGTTTAATGATTGATTCGGGTCAATGTGATGCAAGTTACGCAATAAAAATTGGGCTGTTGAATACATATTTTGAGAATATTCGGGTATTTCGGGTACGGGTATGAGCACGACGGTTACGGAATGTCGGATATATATCTTAAGGACTGCTACATAGTACTACTGCTTGCGCTGGCATTAGTCATATATCGCTATTCAGCCATTATAAACCTCGTTTCTTGCCATCGCTATTGGAGAGCAAACGTGGAGGACAAGCGTAGCTCTGGCCACATTCAAAGTTAGCTGCATAACAAGGACACGTATTCCAGAAATTAATATAGGCTAACAAGAAGCGGAATGCATGCCGGTCTTTTGGAGATCTAAAAGCCTTGAAATCTTCAAAATTGAAGAGTCACGTGAAGGAATCGAAGACAACCTGAGTGTAGCATCTGCACCTTCCATGAGTATCTAAAGGTGTCGGCATTTCTGACAGCAAAAACAGCAAATTTTGCTCGATATCATGGCATGTGAAAGACGCCCATTTCCAAGTAAGAAAGACCACTTTTGTTTTTCGATAGCTCCGATTTCGATCAACGCAGTTTATGTAAAGCACACCATGAAAGAGGGCATATGTTCCAATTTGTAGCTGAAAGTTACTTTTGGGATTTTAGCCCAAGGTTTATTGATTGCGTCTTTTTTGACTTGATAATTGGTTTCAGGCTTCCGTAGCGTTGCGCAAAATTTGCCCGAAATGCGTTGCAGTTTTATGCTATGAAATTGACCCGAGAAGTGAATTAACTCATTGAAATCCTGATTTGCCTTTAGTATTAACTGCTTCGTTCCCAATATATTTTTTCTTTTGCTTTCGCATTATGTGTCATAATGCATTGGTAATTTGATATCAAGCAGTTTCTGTCAGACTAGGTCAAAGACAGTCATCAGTTGCACCTGAATTACAGTTCCCTTTTGTCATATGCAGCAATGCATTTTTCAGATTCGCTTACATTACATTAGTATACTACAAGTCAGACAAGGTGATCCAAGGACACATATAGCATTGATCTTGAATTATGAATGCGGTGATTTTGAGTCATCTGGATTACCTTGAAAACGTGACGCATGTATTTGTTCTGCTCAAACTCTTGTGCTGGCGTGATTTGTCAAGACACCTGCAAGCACTGCTTCCATATGTTCAAAATGCGTTGACGAATTCAAGGCTAAGTAAGGCAGAGGTATTGTGCTATGTGCTATTATTGTTTCCGTGAACTTACGGGGAACATGATCCCGGTTATTGCCGAAGAAGTTCCGCCCTCACTCCGACGACCTGTACAGCACCAATCACCCAGATCCCAATCCCTTGACTTTGCCCTTGTCACTCAGACACATCACCGGATATCGCACTTACGTGCCCATTATTTGCAGTGTACTCTAAGTTGAACCACTACATGACCAACTTTGTAACGATCGCTAGCCCGTTGACTTCACTGTCGACACCCCTCACACACCTCCCAACACGTGCTGGAAACTGAACCTCCGTTAACTTGATCGGCCGGCATTTACAGCCGGCGCGTGCGGCGTAAGCCCGGAAGGTTGGTGCTGCGCGGGCCAGTATCAAGCTTGTTGACGTCTGACTCCTACACGGCAGCGTATCTGGGAGACTGGTGCCGCGCAGACCAAGAGTGCAGTTACCTGACTTCTGGCTCGGCTACCTGCCAGAACAACACCTGCTCGTGTCCTTCAGGACAGTTTCCCCAGGGCAGGACAACGTGCGGTAAACTACCAGCATGGTCAAGGGCTGTCACGTTATGAAGCGATTGTCGTGCAGTGGCCGGCACAAAAATTGTTCATGGTGTTTAGATGCTCCGTGGTACCCATTTAAATGTACACCTCTGCAATTTAAAACCTATTCAAAAGCAGACAATATAAGGGGGTCTGCTATCGAATGGCTTCATAAATAAAAACACGACATTGCCTTAGTCTTCAGCCTTAAGTGCATTCTCCAATTCCAGAGGATAGAAGAGTCGGTTTTGTGTGCGTTGCTCGTTCGCTATGCGGACCGTTCTCTCCAGGCGTCCGGCCGAAGTACTTCACTTCAGCTGTGATTCCTTTTTCAATTCCCAAAATAGTTGACATGTTCCACTTCCAATGTGTTCCCTGGGCTCCTAGTAGGGTCTGTTTTATAGGCGATAGCCCAACGACATCGACACCAGCGCCGACCGTAGCTTCAGCTGAAGCCTTGGCCGCAGTCTCGTCCGCAGGCGACGGCGCAGCGACACAGCAAGGTGCTACGAGGAACTCCGAAACGACGGCATCAGGTACTCCGAGGCACTCCGAAACGTGCAGTCACGTTGGGCCTCCGCGCACGGCGCCCCGTCTGCCCTGTGGTGCGCGTACAGTTAAAAAGCGTGAAAACGTCACAGCAAAAGATGCAATGCTGGCCGAAATGTCTTCTCCAGAGCCATAACAGACCGAAAAATGCGACGGCGGGTGACGTGGCCAAAGTAAGTCGGATGCGACAGAACGACACCGAGCGAGACCAGACCAGGCCCGTTTGGTCCCGTCCGGTGCCGCATGGTCCCATCCGGTCCCATCTGGTCTCATCTGTCTCATCTGTCTGACCTAACTGTCTGTCTAACTGTCTAACTAGTTGTCTATATATATACATATATATATATATATATATACATACATGTAGACTATATATATATATATATATATATGTATATATATATATGTATATATATACATATATATATAGTCTATATAGAGTATATATAATAGTCCAACTAACTGCAATCTGACAGTTCTTTTGTCATCAGCCCTAGTAAAGGATGAAGGGAGAACATAACGCGATGAGATCACCTGTTTTTAATAAGCCCTGGTAGGGTCCGGTTTTATGGTTTACGGCAGTGTACGTCAGTTCTGGCATCCTCCCATCGTTCCACATATACGGTGGTATGGTATCAATGACGTATTTCCGACTTCGCCATCTAGACGGCCGGAAAAGTACGTACGATACACAGTCAAGCACCGGCGTAGATGGGGGTGGAACACCGTATTTAACATCCTTCTAGTTCAAAAACTTTCGCCACCTAAAAATACTCAAGTTGTATTTCTTTGTTCCAGTTTTGATGCATTTTAATCCCACGTTGGTCAAAGCAGAAAAGATCCATACAGCATGGCGGAATGACGCACTGCCTCACGCGTATCGTAAATACTTTCGTGAACGAGAACGTTCTTGTGTTATCCACAGCCTCGTCCACCGATCTCGCTGGCAACATTCAGCAGTCCACAACGTCCACCATGACGTTGCTCACAACAGGATCTACGACTTCAACATCAACATCGGCTGCTATTCCAACCACCAGCCCTACCACTATCCCTTCAACTACCACCACTCTCGCTGCCACCGCGTCTTCTACCTCAACTTCCGCTACCACCGCTTCTTCAGCCTCAACGTCCACTTCCACCGCCTCTTCAGCCTCAACATCAACTACCACCGCTTCTTCTGCCTCAACTTCCACTTCCACCACTTCTTCTACCTCAGCTTCCACTTCAACGGCTAGGACTTCTACCGTCGCCACCACTACAAGTACGTAGTTTTTTCCTCGTATTTTAGTCGAATGAATCACCGCACGGAAAAAAATCAGCCAAACCACCCTTCTGACAATAGACAGAACCCCATTTCTCTAGAACATGCCTTGGGATGAAAGAATCTTGTTGTTTTACATCCAAATGAGGGTCAAAATGACACCAAACAACACAAACAGCATTCCTTTAATTCACCACGAACGGCATGCAGATGCTCTAAAAGCTCAGTTGCATCCCATGGCGATACTGTCCGAAGAGTTCTCTTTACAACAATGCTTCTTCTGGCGAGACTCCTGAGCTGTGTCTAGATAGTAAAGCCGTTTCTGGTACCACGCTACTTTTCTAAGTTATCTGCGACATAAGAGGGCCGCCACGTTTGTTGGACTACAATCTGCTATTTTCTTAAGTTTCTTTTTGTAATTTGGCGTTATGATGAATAACGTTTTGATTGCCTCAAAGATAGTCTTAATAAGCTGTTTGTTTTCCATGACAGAACTTCAGCAACATTTGCATTGGGATGTTTGCATGCACTCTTCAGATGCATGCAGCAAAAACAAAATGCATGTATAATGTATGCAGGAGATTTGAATGCATCCTTTTGTTTATTTTGCTGTTAACAGACCACTCAGCATCAGAGTACCTGAACGTTTTGTGTTTTTTATGATACTCCACCTGCAGAACATCATTTCCCTTGTCATTTACTATTTCCAATATTTGAAATGCTTTTATGAACCAAATATAATGGCATCGAGATGAAGTCCACAAAACAAGATTACCTTAAATAAACTAGACGAACTTGGTATTAGCAAGAAATACCTTGCACATCTAATTTTTGGCATTATGTATTCAGATTTCTTACACTGAGCTATCGATTTTTAGTGTACCGAGTAGTACTGGTTGAAAAACGTTAACAAGCAACGTTGGTTATGCTGTCGATACTCAACGTTTCAAGGTTTTCTTATTATCACGAGTGAACTTCGTCAAGCAAGACTGGGCAGAAGTGCGTTTATAAATAAAGTCACAGAGTTCAGAAAATCCGTAGCGTCTGTGCAGACACTACCACTAAAAACGTGTCAAAACAAATCACTTAAGCTTCCATATCCCGACACTCGACGCATGGTCCTACGTTAACGGACCCACAAAACACAGGCGGCTAATGAGGAAGGTTTTTCATTGAGTCTTAGGTTATGAATTTAATTATCACGGATATGAGACCCCACAACATAGCATGAGCCTCAGAACATTCCGGATATTCCCGCGGTCAAGTCCTGCTATCATCATTAGAACTTTGTTAAGAACACAAGCACCAGTGTACAAGAATGATAACGCTGCTCAGAAAACGTTAGGCCAACAGCTAAAAGCAATGCGAGCTCAGCCATTTACCCATCGAAAAAGCTCAAAGGTTTTGAATAGAGCACATCATGTTGAAAAATCACCAATATGGATGCGCCAGAGATTGCCAAAGATTTGATCGCGATTGCAAAATATGCCGGACTGGCAACCTCCGAAAACCTTATGTGAAAACCTATGGTAGGGGGGGGGGGGGGTAGGTGGGCATCGCATCGGTCCCTTCCTGTTAAATCGTATGTTATTCATGAGGAACTAGCAGCCCGATGTGATGCTATTCAACAGTTTTAAGAAATTGTATTTTGGGTCGCGGTTAAAGGCGCCCACCAGGCAGCACATAGTGCGTCCGGCTTTGGCCATGCCTAAGGCTTGGTGGATAATTCGATGACCGTTCAGGTAGAGTTCGAGACGACCGCATTATTTTCATAAGGGACATAGGCTCAAGGAGCCGCCCGCGTACTGCATGCCATGCCAGTGCTGCCTACCATCGGTTTGAATTTTACCATGCATTCAGCTTCACTAGCTATCGAGGTCTTTTGTTTTCTGTTTCGCAGTTTAGGGACCCAAATTCAGCTGTGGATCGTGTTTCAAAGTAAGGTACAGGCAAGTTTCGAGGGTGGAAGAAACTGCTTTTGTGATCGGGTGATCCAATAGTCTAAAACTGGTGCGCCTGCTTTTCTAGCAGCAGCAGTTTTGCTAACAGGAGTCGGATGGCATTGCATAAATGAGCATTTCGGTTGTGTGCATGATATTGCAAACTGTAGTGATGAAACAGGCTTTCGGTAGTACGCTGATTCTTGATGGGGCTTGTGGGCATGGACGTCATTGTCAGTTTATGTCATATGGTATTATGTCATGCTGCTAGCGGCAGAGTGACTGCCCGAATGCTGGCGGCAGAGCGACCAACCGACCGGCTGCCGACCCAATTTCTGCCTGCAGAAATTCGGTCGGCGATAAAAAATCTTGGCGTATTGACTCAAGTGCCGTCATAGCGAGTGCCGCCAAAAAGTGCTTTGCTCCCATGGGTCCCGTGAAGTTAAAATATATTTATTGCTACACCAAAACTCGTATATATATATATATATATATATATATATATATATATATATATATATGTATATGCGTGCCTGCCTGCTTGCGTGCGTGTGTGCGTGCGTCATGCAGCGGCAATGGTATCCCTCTGGTAAGTAACCCTGTTTTGAGACCCCAATTCATTTGTCTTTATTTTCATCTAGCTCCAGGGCAATACATACATCTGTCTCCTTACCCTTCAGAACAATTTGCAGCTGCTTACAGAAGTGACGCGTGGTTTTGAATCACTTGAAATGCAATGTCATGAAATGAAGTGTGTTTATGTCCTCGGATCACTTACCGTCACGATACAACATGCACTATTCACCATTGATTATTTAAACTTGCAGTTGCTTAGAGTCTTAAAAGCGATAACTAGTGCATTGGTCTTCTCTCGCGACGGGTAAGATCATCTTGAGAATTAAGGCAAATCAAAAACGGTAAGATATTTACCATCGTTAGTGCTTCCGTCGAGCGCCGTGCCAGTGTACCCATAATGGCAAAACAACAACAAAAACATGCAGTAATCTTGCTTGGGTGTTTTCCAGCATCAAGTCCGCCAAGATACGTCAAAAAATTTCAGAATGAATACCAAGTCGGAGGGGAATATTTCCTGGACTGCCTAGAAGATCCAGCACAAAACATGGTGATGGTGGGCCTGAAGGACGACCCAGCTTATGGCAGTGTGGGGGAGGTGGGTACATGCCCTCGACCCCACCAACGTTATCATTTGTTCTAGGCTGCATATCACGTGTTCATAAA
This sequence comes from Pollicipes pollicipes, assembly GCF_011947565.3. Taxonomy (NCBI): domain Eukaryota; kingdom Metazoa; phylum Arthropoda; class Thecostraca; order Pollicipedomorpha; family Pollicipedidae; genus Pollicipes; species Pollicipes pollicipes. The sequence goes on along the minus strand of NW_023597054.1, from coordinate 37,607,168 downwards.
CCGATGTTGACACACATCCGAGTGCCCGGTTGAAAAGGCGCCCTCGGGAGCGTGCGGTGGGGGATAGTTTACCCCTCGCCTTGATGCTTCGACAAAGAAAAGGCATAGAGATATCACACTTATATAGTGCAATAGTACTCCATGATGACTAATTTATGTCAAATACTATTTTATTTCTCTACATCTTGACATTTTGTCAGATATAGCCACACCATGTCAGGCTCGATGTCATTGCCGGATGTGTTATCTGATATACTTACTCATCCAATCTTCGCCCGAGTGCCTTTTCTTAACAAAAAGTCGCTGGGGGTCGTGTCATGCCAGTGAATTTAGCTGGCCGTTAGGAGATGAAAATGACGAAAAGGTCAATTTCAGATCATTTTGATACTGGAATTCTCAATCAACGTCAACTACCATAGACTACGTATTTCTTAAAAAGGTAAACAAGGACGTCATAGGTCAGCAACTGGCCCCTACCGTTTGAAGACAAAATAAGAGTTCTGTTGATGTTTTTGTGGTGAAGAAACATGTGGAAAAAGGTTTTGTCCGTCCTTCATCTTGTTTTGACGTTAATACGTAGCCCAAGGCCTCAGGATTTAGTTGTAATTCTAATCCCAATGTCGAATTGTCTAAGAAACCTTCCCAAAGGGGCGTAAATTCGTTCACACTGTGTGGTCGCACAGGGCGCACACAGAGCCCTGGTAAGGGGGGCACAGGGCTCACAAAGGTCCCTCTGATGGTGAAAGGACCCCCCTCCAGAAATATCAGCGGATATAAGTCATTTGGTTTCGAGCAGCACAATTGCCCTATTTTATTATTTTTACCGTCTTGGGCTGAAACGTAATCCAGAAGCTATCCAAATATGTAATTCTGTTTGCATGTTGAAGTCAAGAATCTGTAGAAAGCGGGCGTCAGCTAAATGGCGGCATGGAATAATTCGTGGGGCCAATAATATACTGTGGTTCAGGGTAACTTTTCTAAACCGATAACATGAGAGGTTTCACCAAATTTTTCGTGTTTCTACAGGAATATTAATTGTCCCTGAACGTAGATCGTAGTTCGAACTGGGGCCAGTAATTCGTATTAACTTGGCCAAGCCATTCTCGTCTGGGAATGTTCAACCGTCAATCAGAATGGATTTGTGAGAACAGTTTTGTAACATAATTTTGAAGATACATGCTCGCCAGTCCTCGAAACACTAAGCCTGACGCCTGGCGGTGCAGTTTCATTGGTCTCGCAACGTCAGCCGTGCGGCTAACACGGAGCGGCCAGCGGGCCGATGAAAGTGATGACGTATGTGAAGTCAGTATCTGTAGTCAGTATGTGTAGTCAGTACTTCTCGGCCTCTTACCTCAAAACCACTGTTCCTCTCAGCAGCAGGAAGTCCCGGATGAATCCATGACATGTGTCTCTCCAACATTTTCCATTTACCTCTGCAGCTACAGCTCAGGTATCCACAAATTGCAATCCTTCTTGATCAGCAGGGCGCTTTAGCGCTCTGACCTTAAAAACTGACTATTAGCTACATTCTTCCAGTCGTTCAGCTTCTCGCGACATGACCACAACCAACAGGAGTCCACAACGTTGCGCTGAGCGCCCTGCGTTGCCGCGTGGCGAACATTCGGTCCATCGGTGCCAAATGGCACGACGTTTTAAAACGCTGCGTGGCAAACTGATCACATTCGTCACAGGGTACTGCGGCCACCCACAATTCTTATGACTAGCAACAAACCTAGCTACTTAGTATTTAATACTGTTGTAACTATGTGAGGTGAATCTTGACTGAAACATCTGTGAAGACAATGGCCTGAGGGCCATGGGAAAAGCACTGTTTCACCACTGAAGTGTGACGTCGGCACTGATATGATATAATGATATCAGTGTTAGTCAGTTAGCCAACTCTTACGGCTGGCAAGAATTGTGGCTGGCTGCAGTATCTTGCGACGAATGTGATCAGTTTGCGTTTTAAAGCGTCGTGCCATTTGACACAGGTGGGCAGAATGTTCGCCACGCGGTGACGCAGGGCGTTCGGTTAATTATACAATGCATATCAGTGTACTTGTTTTATACTTCTGGCCCAGGGGGCCAGAAATATAACACACACTAAAACTATCCTGATTAAAGCTGCTATGTTTGGCAGCAAATTATGGCCCACTTTGCTCATGCAGCGCAACGTCAACGTTTTGAGACGTGTTCTATACATGCTCACGCTGCGAGTGTTAGCGGGTACAGACAAATGCTTAGCTTTTAGTTTGAACTAGCTGGGATGGTCTGTTGTGATATGCCCTGGTCTGTTGATATTTTTTTTCAGCTTCGAGATCTTGTCACCAATTGGCTCGCGAAAGTCTCAGTTTTTGTCACCTACCACATCCGGTAAATCAGAAGTTTTTTTCACCTCTGCCGACAAGAGCGTAGGGCGCCATTCAAACAGGACCTACTCAAGACCCAACGTAGGGGAACCCCGAACGATCGAATGTGCTCGATCAGGCTATCAGATAGGCCCCGGACAAGAGCGTTGAGCCCCCATGCAAATAAGAAGCACCCAAGATCCAGTGTGGAGGGTCCCAAAAAGATAAAGTGTACCCGAGCAGGCCATCAGATGGCTCCGGCAATAGCGTGGGGCGTACATTAAAATACCCAATGTGCAAGGCCCCCAAACAACCCAGCGTGCCCGAACAGGTTAACAGATGGGCCTGCAACAAGAGTGTAAGGCCATTTGCTCAAATAAAAAGCACCCGAGGCCCAATTTGAAGGGCCCGAACGACCGAGTGTGCCCAAGTAGATTAACGTAAAGGGTCCCGACAAGAGCGTAAGGTTCTAAGCAAATGACAGCATTGGAAGCGCCGAAACACGCTAGACCACTGTAGAGGGTCCATGAGCTTATCGCAAGTGTGTTGGTAGGTTTACTAACGTAAACGGCCCCTTAGCAACCGAGAATACCCCGGTAGGCTAGCATATGGGGCCTCGACTTAAGCCCACAGAGCCTATCTGGCGGATGGAAAGAATCCGTGGAAGGTCCCTGATTGACAAGCGTGCCTCGGCACGCTAGCAGGAAGGGTCCAGCAACAGCGCAGGGCCCTCCGAGAAAATGCAAAGAAATCAAGGGCAACGTGAAACACTCCTTAACGACCAGAATAACCTGTAGGTGGCTATATATGTCTCCAAGAATCAGCATAGGGCCCCTGGACAGCGTGATGTAGCTTAAAATTTTCAAATAACGACTTGACACGGTTTGAAAGACATTATGACGTCATGAATGCCAAAGTGACTTTGAAATAACCTTGCCGATATATATTTCCCATTTTCGCCAGCGCGTAGCTCAGAAACTAGAGGGGGTTAGGTATTAAGAACGCTAGGACTATGAACAGCACCGAAAGGTCTTCAAGATGGCTATTTCAGTTCAAAACCCCATATGAATGGGAAACACTCAGTTTAAGTCAGTCATCCAGAGCGGGCTCAGCAAAGTTCTCATTTGAGTTGAAATTCGGTTTTAAACCGGATTACGTCCCTTAATGCAAAATGCGAAATCGGGTTTACGAAATCGATACGAACCGTAGACTGACGTCTCTCGTCGTCCTCTACAGGGGTATTAAAATCTGCCGACTTGGATAAGAGCGGTAAAAAGATGCATATATTCACACAAAGCTTGGTGCCAAAATGTTTTTGGACAGCAAATTTTTGGTGACGGCCAAGACGAAAAAATACAGCACACATGCAGAAGATGGCATGATGTCTCTATACAAAGATATTACGCCTCAATCGTAATACATTTCATCACACAACACAAGCAAACGTTTCCGTAAAGACTTTACCGTGCTCTACGGCACCCTGGTATCTTTTGCAGGTTTCATTCTAACCCGGCAACAAAAATGTCCTATGATTTTTAGTTTGTCGACCGACTCCGCGACAGGTCGGCGACAAATCAGTGTATGTTCTATGACCCGGCTGGTCGGCCGATCCACTGTTTTTAACAGCCGACTCCCAGAGTCCTGAACTAGACAGTATAAAATGCTGAAAAAGATCTAGATATGGGGATACATCTGGCCGCAATGGCGTGTTTCAATTGTCGCCATACGACCAATCTGAGGTGGGCGGTGGCTTTCAATGCACTGCAACTTTGCAAGTGGCATTCGCATTGCAGTGTCATGGGCACCTGCCCAGTGTTTAATTTCTGGCCTTGTTTACTTCGATGGCTGTGCCGTGATCCAACACCTTGTCCTCAGCGACGAGAGACATTGATAGATCAGGGTAAGTCGGTGGGATTATCCGATCAAGGTAGGAATTGACCTGTGATTATCTAAACCGCCTTTTCAAGACACCAAAAAGGCTGTTAACTCACTGAAGCCGTCACAAACAACCAGCCTTCTTCCCTTTCAAAGAACCATGGATTGATGTTGGAGTCTGATGACACTCCTCATGAGGGAGAATAACAGACGGTCATAGTTGCTCAGAAATACCAATTTGTACCTTTTTTGTTCTTGTCCTGATTGAGAATGGTTACCAGTCACCAAGATCTTCAAATCGGGGTGCTCTTACTTCTTATTCAGGTCAAAGCTCCAACCCCCCCCCCCCCCCTAAGTTTGTAAAGAGGTGTGCTGATCTGGGAGACCTTCATATTTTGAGTTACATTGCATAATGTCTCACTGTTTTCTAACCTTTCCCCCCAAAAAACTATGCCCCTGCTTGGAATACAACTATTTTGTCAATGTTTTGATAGCTTTTTAACAGTTATTCACCGTTCAACCTCTTTGTGACATGAATCTTGGCCGCTGGAAATTGATGATGCCCAATGAGGTAGGCCATGATGAGGCAATGCAAGTGGGGAGTGGAGTGATAATAGCACCCTTACTCTGACAGCAAAGCTCTACAAGTCACTCATGCTGCAGTGCTCATTCATGTGCATATTTTCTTTGCATTTGTGAGCGTGACATTGCATGGATGCAAATATGGTATGCTTCATTACTGCTTTTGCTAACATTGTCCTCAGAGGCCAGAGAAGATGGTTGCGTGCTATAGTTAGCATTTTTCTCATATTCTTTTTTTTGCTATCTTCCAGTCAGGAATGCTGGCTGGGGGTGGGGTGGGGGCGGCAGGAGGAGGAATCAGCATTGAGGGCGCCCAACCCGACAAGTGGTGGTGGCATAATGACAGGAGTGCCAATTTATATGAATGTTTAGAGGGGGATAGCAACCCATGGATAATGGCCAACATATTAAGTCCAGAGAAGATGTTTTTTGTTATAGCTAGCTCTTCACTCATATTTTTTGTTCTCTTGTATTTTTATTCTCTCATTTCTGTGTATTTTTTCAGCTAGAAATGCTAGCTGAGAGGGGGGGAGGAATCATCATTGAGGGGGCCCAACCCAACGTAGATATTGGGTAGTGCCCCAGAAATTGATTTGAATTGACACTTCTGCATTACATATCACATACATCACAGATAACCTTAGTTCTGCATACTACTGGCATGCATGGGGCGGTTTTGGCTTGCTGATTGAATTTCTACCAAGTGTTGGATGTTGGTAATGAAATGTGTGATTTTGCTGTAGCAGTTTATGTTTTCATAGCTAATGCAGATTTTTACACCGGCATATACAAAATAAATAAAAAGGATGGTAGTTAACAGCCTTAACCTTTACCCTGATTCGCCGGTTTTTGTAAAGCGGACTGGTGGAAGCGGGGAGGGGGGGGGGGGGAAGGGGGATTCCCTGACGTTTGCAACCTAACGAATCGCAAAAGGGGACTGCCTTTAGCGAGATCTCGTGGTTGGTAAGAAGTCTCCCGTTGTTAATTGACCCCAATGGACCACGTTGCAGGTCAATTTTTTCTGGAAACCAAACATCAGGTTTGCATGTTCACATACACAAAACCATGTAATGAAATGACATGGAACATGAAGACGGCTTGGCACGCACTTGGCGTGACACGCCAGGCTTGGAGCATGCCTATGGTGAGGTGGATAGTTTGATGACAGTTGAGGTGGGGCTCGAAGCGCAAGCGTGATTTCCGTAAATGGGATGGCCTGGTAGGGGCCCCTATGTCTGACGTCATTCCCAGTGCCGCTTGCTACTGGTTCAGATCTGCTATGCATCCTGCTGCCCTGGCTATCGAGATGGTTCGCTGTTTTTTGTTTCTGTTAATCGAGCGAAAGCAAATTTAACCGTAGATCGAGTTTAAACGTGAGGCCCCGGCAAGTCCCGAAGGTGGAGGAAAACTCCTGTTGTGATTGGGCTATCTCATTAGTCTAGGGCAGGTGCGCCTGCTTTCCTAGCAGCAGCACTTATCCAGACATTTGTTCAAGGGCAGTGTATGGGTGAATGTTTCGGTTATGTGCACGATGTCGAAAATTGCAGTGATGAAAGAGTTTCGGTGATAGGCTGATTGCTGATGACGCTATGGGGCACGGACAATTGTTATGTTCTGTTCTATTTCTGTCCACTGTCGACAATTTTTCCTTAAAAAATTTGGTCGGCGCCAAAAGTACACTTTACCCCCCCCCCCCCCCCCTGGTCCTCTATCAAGCGTTACGAAAAAGTGAGGAAGCACTCGTAAGAGAGCGTTTTTCCACGGTTCATACTGGAACAGCAAATACACCAAGACGAACCCGACCGTGTATCGTGATTTGATATATTTCGCGAGGAGCTCACAGCTGTGCCAGCGTGAAGGGTTTCCTTTAATTGTGCCACATGTCATTGATATTGCCTTCTCCTTTCCCAACCTCGACAGTATGCCAACGCACCCCGATGCCTGTTCCATATGGATACCCGTGAGCATACATGACCCGTGAAGTGTTCTAACAGATTAGCCCTATGTATGCGTTAAATCGGGCCCATGACAATAGTTCGTCACCCCACCGGTACGGTGAAACTGCATGTGGATAACTGGGTGGTGGATGGTACGGTGCTTGGTTGATGGCGGTATTTGTGCTTTCAGGATCTAGACGCAGTCAGATGTGCCCAGTTCTCTCTGCCGGACCTAGTGATCGGTGCTAAGGCCAGCCGTGTGGATCCCACCGAGGGCACGGTATGTCCTGCATACCCGATACGCGCGCGGTCTTAAGAGAATGCCTGTCACGTCCGACGCGACGTTGCCCCGTCTGCCGCGTGACCTTGCGCATGAGTACGGCTGCCAGTCATGTCACTCTTTCAGATACTTCGAAACCTTAAGGCCGGATACTGTTGGCTTACTTTCGTGACAAGCGAGCCGTCCGTCTGTCTTTCGCACCTCCTAATCAGCAAGGCGTCAAAGGGACGCTGCCTATTTTGAAACGTTGCGCTTAGTATAGCGTAACCACTGTTAGCTTTTCGCGCAGCGTTAGCAGCGTATAACCGGGGAGGGAAAGTTGGTTGAAATATGATCAAGGATTCGTAACGTATTTCATTAACGGCCCCTGTGTATATGTTTAGGGAACATCGTCAAAGATGTACTTTTTGTTTTCAGTGAGGATCATAATGTATGCACAAAAATATTAAACCATTAGGTCCCAGAGTTTACTGATAACATCCCTAGGAGGAGTTGGGTTGAATGACTTTTCTTACCAATGGCGTAGTTATTGGGTCATAAGGAGCTGCATCCACGGATTTGAATTAAGCAATTTCATGTCATGCTCGTCCTAGGTGTGACGTTGCCTCGAGAATCAGACGGAACCAGTGGGACACGTCCCTCGTGTTAGGGAGACGATGCTGGAACCGAATGCAAGACTTCCAACTGTCATGTGCTCTGCGATACGTGCTAGCCATGCTCCATTATAACCATCACATGTTCATGACTTGAAACATTAGGTTACAGCACCATCTGTTGGCAATAAGGGAAATGCCGTACTGATGTTCAAACTAGCAGTGCTTATCAAAAACAGCAGGTATAGGGAAGGTTTCGTGTTTGAAGATAGTGAAGCAAACATAAAAAGTGAACTAAGCCCACTTACTGGCATACTTTACTTGGGAAAACTGCTTTAGACAGCAAAATGTCTCTATTCAGTAAACATTCTCTTTAACGCGCCACTGTTTTCGTGGAAATTCTTGCATGACAATGAGTTGCTGTCAAACTAGCCGTGCGAAATTGCCGGTGTTCTAACTAGCAGCGATAATTAAAAATGTAGTTATAGCGAATGCCTCTTTTTCCAACACATTGAAGCAAACATCGAGCATAATGAAGTATGCTTTCTTAGTGGTATGCTTTCAATGAAAAAACTGCTGAAGGCAACAACATTTTTCCATTTACTAAACATACCTTCATTGCACCAATGTTTTCATGAAATATTTGCATGATGTTGAGGTGCAGCCAAACTGGTAGTTCGAGATTGCTCCTCTAGCACTCACTTGCAGCATTTCAATCTCGACTACTGCAATCGAGAGGTGACCGTAGTGGAGCTGGAGGTGTTTGCTGAACCAAATATCTTTATACGCTAGTGCTTTGGCTTTTCTTGTGGTGTTTGTGCATATTTATCCGTGCGTTTAAGGTATTTTTTCTTGCACATTTCGTTTGTGACGGCATCTGATTAATTCGATGATGTATTTTTCCGCAACAACTAGGACTTTTATCCAACTTCTTGCACTGTGAAACACAACACATGATTCGTGATTGAAATTCGCACGGCCTGTACAACATCGGTTGAGAGCCAATTGACGTCCCGCATACGGGGACATCGTCCTCAAGAACGCCAGATATCGACGTTTCGACAATTTTATTTTTTTGGCCTTGAACACATAATGATCATGGGGTAGTAAGATTGAAATGGCGTTTCTATGACGGTATGCATTCCTGAATGACCTTAAAACAGTCCGCACAAAATATGATGCACACGTTAGCAGTGTGTAGCTCAGAAACTAGAGGGTTTAGGTGTCAGCCCGCACTCGGCCGGGGGAAGTTGACTTCCCCCCTCCCCCCCGGGATGTCCAGTTTCTAAACGCCGTAGGAGAAAACAAGGATACAGTTCTTTGAAGATCTTGCCAAATCATGAAGAATAAACCCAAAGTTTTTACCTTAGGTCAAATGTGAGGTCACCGAAGGCCTCGAAAGGCAAAAAACGGGAGCTCCGTTACATGCAGTTAAGGCCTATGTTAACGCGCCAGGAGATTATCGGTGACACAAAATAAACGTAAAGACTGTGGGAAATCCATTTCCACCACTTCTGTTCTCTCACATAGGTCAGGTCAGATCAGGCGACTGTTCAAAACTGACGACCGGTAGCGTAAAAGAACAATCCTTTTCTTCGCAATGTCTTTTTGACTAAGTTTATTTCATTAGATGTAGGTGTGGGACGAAAGTATTCCAGAAACTAAAATACTGTTTTAGGGTGACCTAGAGCTTATCTGAGATCAGCCTAGGCGAAATTGATAAACTATCCGAGTGAAAGGCAGGAAAAGGTGCTAAACGGGCCTATGTGACTAGCACAATATTTTTGTGCTCAAAAATAGTGTATTGGACATCTGCATGCACTCAAGGTCGTATGGCTGATGTTTACGTTATATAGAGTCCCATCGACGCATGACAATGTGTTTGTAGCAAACTGAGAACAGGTACGTTGCCGCATGAACTTAGACGTCATCAGCTTCACAGACAAACACGATAACGAGGTGGTTACACATGTCGTCCTCGTTCATCTAGCCTCTCCGCTACTGGCAGTATAGGTCATTGACCTTAAATGACATCGTGTAACAATGCACGAGCTAACGTGTCCTCAAAACGCGTCATAATTTTATCTCAACACGTTTCCAGAGGAATATTCGAATTCTGCGTCCAGAATATCTTCAAACACTGTCTATTTTGACCTTAGCACCTGCTTTGCCGAAGGCACCCACAGAGACGGGTCATGACGTAAGCCAGGGTCATATGATTTGTGGTCACATAATGGTTGCGCATGTAAGTAAGTAAATACTTTTTCTGATAAACGACACCAAAACTACACAATACGTACAAACTTGCATCATTTATGCAAAATAGCGACATTTGACCTGACTTTAGGTCGATGACCTGGCATTTTTCTAAAAATCTGAAGCATACAAACCATAGTTACCATCGTGTTTTATTTCTATGTCAAGTTCGAACAATGGCAAATGACCGGCAAAAAAGTCAGGGTTGAGATCATTCGGTGCAGCTTACAACCCTGCCCCTCTTAAGATCCAAACCCGTGTAGTTTCTGAGCTACACGCCTGCGAAGATGTACATACTTTTTCGAGCAGACGATTTCAAGATCACCTGGACATCCACGACGCCATGATAACATCATTCAAATCCTGCCATTCCATTGGCCACTCAGCAATCAAGGCCGAGAAAAATATGATTGTCGAGTTGCTGATATTTGGCTTTCGTGTGCACGACTTCCAGATAAGACGGTCGTCAATGGGCTCTCTGTCAATTTGCGGTCAATTGGCAATCAAACAATGATGTAATGAGGAGCATATCTACTAAACATAGAAATTGTGTTGTCTAGCTTTAATCTCGTCAAATGTGGAGCATCCCCTTTGCGATGCAACTGTGTTATCCTCATCTTGCAGAGTTTCTACGAGTGCGACGTCGACCATGTGCTCGTCACACTGATTTCGCCAGATGCGAGATTCAACAGAGCATTAGACTACCACTGCGCTGCTGTGGAAGCTCCCTACATGGTTGATCGTAATGATTGTGACGAGGTAGTTGTGACGGATGCAGCAGCAATGCAGTCTCCTAATTCCGACGACTCAAGGTGAGTCATAAATGTATGCACGTTGCACACCGTTAGGACGGGCTGCACTACGAACAGCAGCGTAACTCATTATTCCCTGCACACCTTATTTCTCTGTTGCGAGCCCAGGAATCGAGTGATCTGGGCGAACTATGTGTGTATTCGAGCGGAACGTACCTGAAAAGAATGAATCATTGTTGTGTTGTTTCCTCCTTGCATCCTTCCTTTGTAAAAGGATTACTGTGCCACAGTGGCGTTCTCACGAGCCTCGTGCTCGGAGAAATTAGCAGTCCGGTGTAGAAAAGTTAAAGTGTAGAGATAAAAGACATACCACATTCCGTTTTACCTTGAAAAACAAAATTGTGTACCTGCTGTAGCTCGTAGTAAAAACCTTTGACCTTTCCCCCTCATTTCAGTCTTGCATACGGGTGTTCTACCGAACAATAACCGTGGTCGTTCGCGTAAGATAAGACATAACGAAATGAATGAAATGCGAAATAAAGCATAGAGAAACAAGGGCGTTCATTGACGATCCGAACAATCATTCTCTCCTCATCAATTTTGGCAGAACGATTCCCCTGACACACGCTATTTCTGCAGTTTTGTATTGTACGTGGGGTCTAGGAACGGCTAATAATGCCGCCGTATTATCATGGTAGCGAAAAATTATCGCCGTAAATATCGGGTACACAACATGAACATGCCGAAGCACCCCCACCCCACCGCCCCCGCCCTTCGTGTCTTATCCGCCGGCCCGGCCACCCGAACCCACGCCAACCCATCACATCACGTGACCCGGCACCGCCCCGCGCTCGGCCAATCAAGGCAAGACACATATCCGCTGAAGCCACGTGATCAGCGCCGAGCCACCCAGCCACCGTGGCCGACTCAGCCGCCACGCTGATCTCAGGTCTTCATTGAGTTTCGGCCCGGGGCGCTTGTAATGGAGTGGTGTTACAGATAAACGCCAATGGAGAACGTCTGTAATTTCAAATATGGGCCAAGTACTAACAGCTGGTCCAACCCATGGATACATATAGCGTGCAGAAATGGCGCGCCTCACCATGGCCTCAGGTGGGGGTCATTTCGACCCCATGAAAGGTTTTCCGGAATGGTTTCCGTGCGGCGCGGCGTAGCCGCGCCACATTTTTTCACAGCTATGGACGTTGAAAGCGGATCGTTTGGTATCAACAATTTAGATGTACCTTGTAAGGTCGCTGACCTACGACAGGTCAAAGTTAAGCCATAAATTCAATAAAGTCAATTGCTAGGGAATCGTTCAACCAGATGTAACAACGGAGTGTTAGACAAAGGCATATATCTCTGATATATTTTCGTAGACAGCACGACAATTGAATAAACAGATTCCATTGACCAAGGATCAGGTACAAAGGTCAGACCATGGTAAAAACCAACCAATCTTACCACTGGAGCTTGCTGTGCGGGGTACTTTCTGGTGCTCATTTCGACTTTGTTGCTAACAGGAAACGCATTGTACACATTCAGTGAACATCTTAAAGGTCAGAAGAGATCACTGACCTAAAATGGCCGAACTGAACATTGTGTTTTTAGGAACACACTGCCTAGCATAATGCTTATTGGTTGTTCAAATGCTTAACTCAAATCAGTATTGCATTATTTTGGTCACCGTGACCTATGAAAGCTCAAACAAGACCACTGACCTTTAAGGAGCATGGGCAATTTTACTTGGAACAGATATCGAGGTTCTGGGGACCTTTTGGAGGTCAACCTGGAAGTTGAACCTGTTTGACCTTCTTTAACCTGCATATCATGACCCAGGAACTTCAACCTTTGGCCTAAGTGAGATCACGTGCCACTCAACACACCCTGTTAATTTTGTGCCTTGCTTTCTTAGCTCCCGGGATCTCAGGGGGTGAAATTGCGCTCCGCCCCCACCCGAGCGAATAGTATCCAACCGGCCACCCGGGCGCGTGTCAATCCAATTAGATAACAGTTATTGACAAGTGGTTTGCGGCTAAATACATTATTATCGATCACACTGTCCAAAAGAGATCGAGGCCTGCATGCTTGCCGGACTTGCGAGACCGTCAGCAGCGCACCGACCGCTGCTGTGTGTTGCTATGGTAGCACCGACCTTTTTGTAAACAAACTCACTTACTTCACCTGTCGACCGAGTAGGAAACGGACTTGGGTCGTGACCTCATAGTTAATGAATATGCTTAGCCCAAAGTAAGGAATGGGCTTCAATTGACTTCTGAAGAGCGGGGCTCTGCTCCTCGAAGGGGGTGGGATTGTAGAACTTCATGTACTTAAGCCAACGTTACCGTAGACGTTATCAAGGTGATAGCTTTATGGTGTCCTCGCCTGAACAAAATCCCAAAGGTGCATTGCTCCGGTTGTTCTATACGCGTTCGAACTCGGAGAGCCACCATTTTGAAAGTGTTTAGGTCCATGATTCTTATACTGTCCTTGTTGTGTGGTCGTTGATTGCTGAATTGAGTCGAACGATTTCTTTTGCTAAGTCCAGTCTCCTGACACGACGGCCAAAGTTGAGGAGCTGAACCCTCGGCAGTGTTCGAGCACACTGCTGTTCGTTGGTCGTGCTAATATCCGTGGCTGTGAGGGTGCAAGGTATGATGTCATTCATGATCCGCACCTAATCTGATTTTGTAGCACCAACGCGAATTAATGAAAATCCAAAGTCAGTTTCGATCAAGCTCGGAAATTTCGCTTCTTTCATTGGATGCATAATTGTGCTGACTGGTGGACTGTACCACCTGGCAATATGAGAGTTATTCAATTCAGGGAAAATTGGCTTTTGCCTAGATATGCGTGAATGTGGCGTAGAATGTTAAAAGATGAAATGCCCCAAACATCTTCATAGATCAAAATTAACTCTTTCTCTCAAGTGTCATCCCAAGCCTGTAATTTTGTTACATCGTGTTACTATGAGCAAACATGCCATGGTTGATCATGTTTCCCACTTCTAACCACGTTCTGTGCCTTTTTCAGCTGGCCGTTCCAATGCCCGCAGCTGCCGGAGGCTGCCGGGATTTTCTCGTTCAGATACGATCTACAGGACCAAGACATCCGCTGGCGGTCCATTAAATGCTGCCGCATCAAGCAAATGTCTTGAAATAGCAGAGCATTCGCTAAAACAAGCCAGCTATTAAACAGGTGCCAGCAGAAGGCTTTGCTCACGACCACACTGCGATCGTGGACTCGGCGGTAGGGAACTATACCAGCATTGTCATAATAAAGCAGCAGCGGCCTATCGCTTTAAAATTTTCACTTCCTTCGACGAAAACACCGTACAGAAGCAGGGGTTACATTTGCCGATCTCCTTTTTGGTTTGCCCGATGTCTGGTATCACTTAATATACCGATGTACTTATGCAAAATGCGTCGAGTAGCCCACATGAACGTATAGTTTTCCTCAAAATTTGTTTGAAAAAATATTAGTCCATCAGTTTTTGAGGGGCACAAATGGTAAAAAGGAAGCCTTTTACCCATGTGTCTGCCTATCTCACTCCCCCACTCACCCACTCCTGTCTGTCTGTCTGCCTGTCTGACCACTACTTGTCTGTGGCCTTAGTCAGATCACAGACCGCGCACTACCACATACACAGTAGTAAGATATCAGACTACTGATATTTGTTTTGATCAGGGCATGAAGCCGAAATAGCAACGCATCTATCTCTCCATTCTCTTGGCATTTTCTACAGGGAGCGAGGCTATTACTGCTGTCTTATCCATATGCATATTGTTTCTCGCGAATGCACTCAACAACTTACGTGTAATGTTCACGTTTACCAAACCTGTGGTGGTCTATTGCAGTTGACTATTCATTCATTGACAGACCACCCCGAGCCGATGGTATTCCACTAGCCTAGGGCTGTGTTGTGTCCTGGTGTCCAAGACAGTGTGTTTTGCTGGGCTAGGTATTTTGTTCTTGAAGATCAGTGCGCTGTGAAGCTGACACGCTTCGTCCTCTTATGAAACGCAACGCACTGATGTTGTTTTCTTGAATGTGTGCAATGCGTTTGAAGCCGTTGGCCTGTATAGAAACACCACCCGCGTCGATGGCTCATTCCACCGGTGTGCGATTTGTGAGACACGTTCTGTTACCTAAGCACGCTGAAGTGACGACGACTGTTCACGTCTTCATGCGGGCTCGACCCGCCTTTCTGACACCTGTGCTCCATTTGTACAGCTCCCGCAGACAAGTGTTTTGGTGCGAACAGGGTTGAGCCGCCTCAGTCCGTCCGACATGATTCCCAGCACCAGCCAGGTCTGGGGCTGGCACGTGCCGTGGCCCGTCGCTATGTCTGCAGCTGGTGTTTACCTGGTGACGAGCGCTCAGCTAGGCCGATAATATGCGCAGGAATTCGGCGGAAACGATTCCTGAACATTTGGGGGCGCGGGGGATGTGTGACGGTGCCCATCACGCCCCGTCATGATTCGGCTGCATCGCGATGTCGCGTGTTCAAGCGACGTCACAGTCCATGGCGCCGCGGGCGAACACAGCCCACTTCGATCGGCTTTGCTGCCGCATGTCCGGCAGCGCCGCGATGCTGTTTTGGCGTCGCCGGGCGCTGGCTACGTGGCCGATAGTTTTTCGTGATTTCCCTTTGAAGGTCCGCCCCGGAGCACGGGTTTGGTCGAGGAGCCCAGCGCCGAAGCACAGGCTTGGTCGAGGAGCCCAGCGCCGAAGCACGGTGTGGTCGAGGAGCCCAGCGCCGAAGCACGGGTTTGGTCGAGGAGCCCAACGCCGAAGCACGGGTTTGGTCGAGGAGCCCAGCGCCGAAGCACGGTGTGGTCGAGGAGCCCAGTGCCGGGGCACTGGTGTGGTCGAGGAGCCCAGCGCCGAGGCACGGGTGTGGTCGAGAAGCTCAGCGCCGAGGCACTGGTGTGGTCGAGGAACCCAGCGCCGAGGCACGGGTGTGGTCGAGGAGCCCAGTGCCGAGGCACGGGTGTGGTCGAGGAGCCCAGTGCCGAGGCACGGGCGTGATCGATCAAAGCACGGTGCCACTTTGACACCTCTTTGACGCCTATTTTGGTGCCCGTAATCAAGGTTCGGGTGTGATCGAGGATTGGATGTCTCGATCCAAATATCTATTCGTTTATTCGCAGACGTTACCAAGCCGGCATATAGCTGGGACAGCGTGCCGGGCTCACAACCGCGTGCCCGTCAGTTTGGGAATTACCACCAGCGGTGGTATGGCTTTACACAACATGGAGCATGACTGGCTACTCATTGAGCTGAGCTTTTTCAGTGAGCCCAAACCCAGTCCTCGAGTAAACTAATTGTATTGCATGCAGTTGATGCATGTGTTCCAGCACAAGTTGCGATAAGACACGGTGCGTATTAGATAACAGTGAGATAATTTGCAACCGGTAGCGTCTGAAGCACGTATTTAGAACCTGATCCCATTGTGTGCGGGGTAAGGTTTAAGTGCGCATCAGTTTTTCGGATGTGGTTTCTGAACGGTTCGATAGAGACTTGCAACACTTTTCTTAGGCACCCTTTTCCATAGTTTATGCCACATTTTGTGGTATCTTTCAATTAGTACAATTAGTACTATATATATCTTTCAATTGGTACTATACCGGACTCGACCAGTTGATCGGCAGTACCAGTTTTCTCGAAATCTTTTTGGAAAGCTCAGAATTTCGATTTGAAGTAGCCGCCCCGGTGGGTGCAATCTCATCGAAATCCTCACCAGTATAAAGATGTTGCTTTTCATCTACCATGCTTTTTTAACGTTTGTGTTCCATAATATTGGCGATACACTAATACGTCAAAATGCTTGTATAATAAGCATTTTAGCATAAGCACTTAGCATTTCGTATAATAAATGCAACGAAAGCGTGAAACACTATTCAGAGAAAACAGAAAACAAGCATGAGGCCACTAGCACGCGAACTCGACGAAATGTTATAGTTTGGCTTCGATTTTTCTCTGTGACCTTTACCACGGTCGCCCATTTCGAAACGCACTTTGGCTCTGGGAAATAGATTCTCACATGGTCCATAGTGACACTGACGAACCTCACTTCTGGCATATGGGGCTAGCCGCCCGCTGTGCCAATCAAAAATCGTGGTGCTGTGGCAAAACGTTAACAGCGTTATTTCGACTGGAAAATAATTGAAACAAGTATTCTCATGATACCTTGGAGATGCTACAATGGCAGCACCCACGGTTATTATTAGGCGCAGCTAGCCCTGAGGTTTCACTAAAGCATGTTTTTGAAATATGCACCAAAGGTGGTACACTCCCTTTAACAACGAATGCCAGTGACGGTTGCATTGGATTGCATGGCTGCTCCATATAGGATTTATGGAGGCAGACTCCTGGACCACTATTTGATGGAGCTTCACAAGTATTTCCAGCGTTGTTTCGTTTCTTTCGTTGTGTCGTGCTAAGTTGACAATATTTATGGATGGTCCTTACGCACGTGTTATTGGCGGCTAAATTATGAGACCATTTGCAACATACAAACCCCCCTTTAAAAGTGTGGTTACGCATATTACTCCTAAGGCTTTAATCCAGAGGCCTGAAAATTTTAGGAACGGATAGCTCAATTCATCGTTTTCAGTATTCACGCAGAATGTTCAGATCTCTCGCAGATCTTTAGTTGCGATCACCATCGACCTAAACTGGTGACAATTTATATGTTTCGGCGAGTTAAATGGACAGAAGTCAGTTTGATGAAATTGAGTAACGTATGCGCAATCGGGGTGAATTTTACCTGCAATGATAATAATCCGGTCCGTTTTTTATGAGTTTTGGCTGTTAAGACTCTTGCGAGATTCCGGTGGTCTCACTTGCGGTTCTGTTCGCTCAGTCACGCAGTAGTTTTTGCGTGCTTGCTTCAAGTGAACTTAAAGCTTAGGAACCTGCAGTAATAGACTCCCACATCACTTTCATTTTTTTCGAATGCGGAAAGGTGCACATGTCGACGTGGCGAACGGATCGTTCTGTTCGATGTTTAATTTTGGTCACTTGGCGGCTGGAAAAGTTCGGAAAATCGGGAAAAGCCTATAGCTGTGTCAAATATGTGTCTGAAAACAAACTTTTCGCAAATCTAGGCAGGGTTGATCTAGGCCAAGATCTAGGCAAGCTGATTTTGAAGCGATGTGATTTGCTTACCAGTGTGTGAACAATACAACCATCCTGTCGCACACGCTCGACTAAAAAGAAACATTGTGGGTACCTTTCGTTAAAAACCCTTTCTTTGCTCCCAAAGACGTTCATCGTTATTTCCCCATCACTATTGTCCGGCTTACTGAAGCCAGCACTAATGACTGTCTGCTGCCTCACTAATCGCGCGCTTCGAAAGGGCGAAATATTGGTTAATTTATTTACTCAGACAGCAAGTCATTTTGCGGATCCTTAATTACATCCTGAAAAAAAGAGATTGACTTGTCGATGCTCTCTGGTCACGCCACGCTGTACCATGCATGTGTGTATGCATTCAACGCTCTAGGACAGCTGTTCCCTCCTCGTCTTTTGGCCAAGTAATTAGGGTTTGCAGCGAGCCGGAGCGACATGCCTGTTGTTCAGCACCTATACTAGTGTCACAGGAAATGACGTTGTATGTAATGCATAATAAAGGCGGACCAGATCCATTGCATGTCTGCGCATCGGTACGGCGGCGCTGGGGCTGCAGCCTTGTCTGCAGACTCAATAAAGGGCTTAAGACTCCAGGCTTTCTTGAATTATACCGTTGTGTAATTCGCGCGGAGCCTGCGGGACCCTTTCAAATTGCGATTCGCTATGCGCCAGCCGCGCCCTTTGACTTGGCAGCGACAGTGGCGCTGTGTGCTGGCTCAACGGCACAAGAGCAGATTTGTTGAACGTGCACATGCATAGGCGCACGCGTTTGCATGCATGAGCATATACGCGCACACACACACGCAGTCGTACACGCATGCGTATGCGAACACGCACAGACGCTAGATATGTACCATTAAGAAGAATATGCCATCTTTATGCACTTTTCACTTATGGTTAGATCAGACGCGTCCAAGTTGATCTGGGTCCAGTTTTCACGAAATCTTTCTTTCGAAAATGTCAATAATTTCCCTGCTCACCGCAATGATATATCCTTTTTCTACGTGTGTGTTCTGTGATGTGTTGCGCAATATGAGTCGTGTCCGGAGGACCCCACAGTGGCGTATTCTGCGCAGCTGGAAACTCGCAGACTGGAGCGTCATCTGTCTCCATCTTTCGTGATCTGATGAGAGCCAGGTGGATGGCGCCAGTGACGTCAAAGCGTGAGGCGGGGCAGCTCGCCAGTCACGAGCGGTGACAACTGCAGCTGTCGAAGACTTGGGCTACACTCTGGGGCTACCAAGAAAGAAAGTCAGTACTGTTACAAAACATGGAAGGTGTTGTTTGGATACGAAAATAACACTAATCTCCTTACGATATAGTGAAGGTACTGCAGTGGTTCCACCCGGTACTATTGTTAGACGTAACTGGTCCTGAGGTCTCAGCAGTGCATGCTTTTAAGTACGCCCACAGCTAGGTCATTGCCTTTAAGGTTTAAATCGCGTGGCCTTCAAAGGGCCACACGACACATCTGTTCACAAACACACATCTGTTCACAGATGTGTTTGTGAACGAAGTTCTACCTAGCTTGGCCTAAGTAAGTTCTGAATTTGCCGGTAAACAGAACGATAGCAGTGCACTTAGGACTCATAGAGGCATGAATATGAGTCAAGAAATCCCCTTTGGAGGGTATTACCTGCAGAAATAAGAGTAATTAGTCACTTTTGAGCCAAATGTCACGGATTTGACCACGAAAAAGTGGCCATACAGCAAAAACGGTCGAGGCCAGAAACGTCAACTTTTTAACACGCGCAAAGTGATATTCACTCGGAAATCCAGCCCCGCGCCCAACACCGTTCAAAAGTTATTAACGAAAAGCTTAAGGAGGGCGTCTGAAGGCCCTCGCACAGTGAGTGTTAAGTGACCACACTCTTACATTCTCTATACTCTATACTACTAGAATTGCCATAAC
Source organism: Pollicipes pollicipes (assembly GCF_011947565.3). NCBI lineage: Eukaryota > Metazoa > Arthropoda > Thecostraca > Pollicipedomorpha > Pollicipedidae > Pollicipes > Pollicipes pollicipes. The sequence goes on along the minus strand of NW_023597054.1, from coordinate 37,587,496 downwards.
CTGTACCAAATGTTACTTTCCATTTCCTTTCCTAGTTCTTCATCAAAACACGTTGAAAGGCAATTGTGTGGAGTTTTGGCTTAGTTCGGATTATACCCCTTTCGGCCCGTTGTGATCACCTCGGGGTTATCGGGTGAATGATAGTGGACACTGGACAACGATGGGCTAGACTATAGGTCTCTGGTCTCCCTCCGCTACTGAGACTCAACCCGCACAGCCACCTCTCCTCGGAGTTTGTGCGGGCTCTCGGGCGTGGCTCCGCCGAGGAAGAGGGGGCATTTGTCCATTCATAGTTGATGCATGCAACTTGCTCCGGATAAATGCGGTTTCCGGGTCACCGATGATGCGTGAATGACTGGCGGATAGTTCGCGGCAAGCTTCAAGCCCATTCTCACCACCATCGGGGCTTTAAGACATACCGAGCTGCTGAGGCTACGGGACGCCGCTTGCCTTTCACCTTGGCATGAACAGCAGGCACCGCGGGGAATCGAACCCAGCAACTTTGATATCCTAGACACATAGCCTAATATTGCACTACGGCACCCCGTGCAGACAGGAATTATCCTTCTCGTATTAGTTCCATCTGTGTGTTCGTGTTGCTTGTCCGCTACAATACCGAGTGATATAAACAGAAAGGTATATGACGGCAGTGAATAGTCCCTAACAGTTGAATACAACAAAACCTACAACGCCTGTCAGCCCAGTCTGAAACAATGGATAATCCTGAACGTGATGACATGCTTAACAACGACTTATCTACACTAATGATGATGATATTTAGGTTAAACGTGCGGAGGCGCAAATTACTAAATACGTCGCCCGAAGTCGTGAATGGCGAAGATGACGCTACTCTCGCAAGAGCGGTATAGGGAGCGTCACTGCCGACCCGCGAGCTGCCGCGCAGCCCCTGCAGACGGTAATACTGTTCTTGGCAGAGTTCAAATACATCTTGGATTATGGCTGGCGCCGATACGGGTTGTCCGGGTAAAAATGTTTGAGGCGCAACTGAAAGAAACTTTTATGGACCTTTAGGACTAATACGTACAAGCTTTGAGCCTATGATGTAGACTGAGGCCATCTTTGGCAGTTCGCCTTCATGATTGCAGTTCCCAAAACTGCTGACCAAGAACACCATTATAGGGTATTTCTATGTGCACAAGGGTTGACAGTATGCCTCTGTCCGCTAATTAACATCAAAACGCATACAGCTCGCGCCCGACCGAGGTGCCCGAGTACGGCTGGCAGGCGGCGCTGGTGAGCACCAGCGGCCGGCAGCCGTTCTGCGACGACGTCATCATCAACAGCCACCACGTGCTGACGGCCACCCACAGCGTACACCACACCATTGTCGCTAGCATGTGCGTGCTGGTCCGCGAGCACCGCACCGACCAGCGAGGCAATGGCATCCGGCTGAGTTCATCTTGCCGCACCCGCGCTACCCGCCCACCACACACGCCCTCGACCTGGCGCTGGTGCGACTGGCCCGCGCTACCCGCCCACCACACGCGCCTTCGACCTGGCGCTGGTGCGGCTGGCCCGCGCTACCCGCCCACCGCACGCGCCCTCGACCTGGCGCTGGTGCGGCTGGCCCGCACTACCCGCCAACCACATACGCCCTCGACCTGGCGCTGGTGCGGCTGGCCCGACCGCTCAACTCCGCGCCGTGCGTCAACTGGGTGTCGCCCGTCTGCCTGGCCTCGCCGACGTCAGAGCAGAACGAGGGTCGCACGGGTCGCATCTCGGAGAATGGCCTGGAGTCGGCCGTGCCGCGTGAGGTCGACGTCCTCACCATCTCCAGTGCCGTCTGTCGCCGCTCCTACCGCAACACCGCCGTCACGCTGCTGTGCGCGGGGCTGGCCGCCGGCGGGCGCGACTCGAGCCAGGGAGACCGGACGGCCCACCAGCCATGCTCAACGTCCGGCTCCGGTTCGAGCTGATCTGCCTGGTGTTCTCCGGCCGTGGCGTCGCTCGTCCTCGCTACCCGCGTGATTGCGCCCGCGTCACAGCCATGCTCAGCTGGATACGGCCCGGCACGGCCGAAGCCACCTCCCATCGTTGAGGCAAAGAGATGTATCGCGCTCCTGGTGTACCGCCGGGCTATCCTGACCTTGGTGCATCGCCGCCGCTTCCTGCCCCTGAAGCGGCCGAGTGGCCAGAAGCTCAGAAATCTGCTGTAACTGATGCGCTTTGTTGTCTCCTCGAACACGACCAGTATCAGTTAGCTCGGATTCTGAATTGGACCGTAAAATATTTGCTTATGTTTTTATCGCCCTCTTTCCGCGGCCCAATCAGATAGTTATTTTCCTGGGCGCTAATTTGCATTGAAAATATCATTTCTTTCGAACATCCGAATACTTAAGTGCGGATGACTATCACTCATGAAATATGTCAGACTAGGACCACAACGTATGATCTGAATTATTGCATCATGGCTCATGCGAGATCTGCTTGTTTAGACCGCAAATGGCATACATAAACATCAGATCGATTTAAGAGCTCGTCACGTGTTCATCGCTTGACTTCTGACATAAGCTTCGAATGCGCTATTTCAACATCGATTTGTGTCGCTGTTTTGCAACTTCGTGAGTTCTAAATCTGAAAACGATGTACATTATTCTTGTACCCATATTTAAACCGTTATTTGCACCCGGACAACGCTGAATGGATATCGCATTTTTCCCCGGGGATATGTTTTGGGCTGAAGGCTGTGAGCGACCTGATCCGTCATACCCGTCGCCGACTTTTCATACAATGCTGCCATGTTACAGAGTGTCATGGTTAACTCATATAAGGTAGGAACAATGAATCCAGTTAATAACAGATGGCACTAAAAAAGCAAACAAGCAATATGTATTCCAGAACACCATCCATAGGCTTCTTGTCAATGTGACCATTTTGCTATATTTAGTCCACATTTCTCCTAACACCTGTTATCTTAGCGGCGGCAAGACATCCTTCACCAACTGGAAATATCCTACTTTAAAAAAACAGTGAGTGAAACGTTCCATGCCAGAGAAATAACACCGCTCTTTTCAAGCTTAAATCACTCGCAAATGACGCAATGGCATGGGCACGATCAGACCGCCAGGTCAGCATGTGAGCTATCGCTTGATACTAAAACGATGCCGGCAAGAGAAGTTACGCCGTGACGTTGGAGGCCACCGCAGCCAATGGCCGGTGCATAACGCGCTGGTATTTGGCTGCGACTGATTTACGATCGGCTCGGGCGGCCAGGGCCGGACTGGAGGAGCCCGTTCGCCCCGTCGCCCGGAGCTGTGTTTGCCTTGGCGGTGGCAGCAACTGGCGTTGTACGTGGCCGATGCGGATCACTGGCAAATCTGCGAGAAGCCTAGGCTAGCAGCCGGCCTCGGGGCGTTATCGGCAGCGTGTCTGTGCCGGTGAAGGCTTCCGGCGCTGGCTGTAAGTGGGGAATGAGGCAGATGCCACCTTGCCCTCACGCTCTGACCCACGATCGTCTTTAGATGTATCATACCATCATGGCCCAACGGCCGTAAGCCTCTTAGTCCCGCACGAAGTGACCGGTTGCGGAATTAAATGCGCATATAACAATTTCGTGACGTGAGAAAAAACA
>NW_023597054.1:37580299-37583684 GCF_011947565.3 Pollicipes pollicipes | reverse complement strand
GGTATGCAGTGTCTGACTTCTTTACTCTCACCCGCTTCTGTCACTCCTACGACTGCTTATGCAGCTGCAGTTATTTCTTTAATCATCTTCTTCAGCACTGTTCCGTAGTTTCTTGGCTACGCCAAATAACTGGAAAACGCTTTGAGCTATTTTAACCGTGAAAGGATGGCAATGGATCAACGGGTTTACGTAGTCGGCTTTTTGCCATTCAGCCATGCAGCGGTTTGTCCATGCATTCCATGGCCGAATGTTTCAATAAATCGCGTCAAATTGCAAAATGCTTTCGCCGTGTGAATGCGTTTATCACCCTAGTGCTGTGTTGTAGGGCTGTCGCATGTTACAGCAGGTGGCACCCCGCCCGATCTGACTAGACATATCCACAAGACGACCACCGGTGGCGAGCGGCCCACCGCGAACCGCGCGCCTCCAAGCGGAGACCCTCACACGACGAACCGAGGGACATCTAGTGGCGGCATGCCTACCACTGGTCGTCCGGCGTCTGGTGGAAACCCCCAAACCACGAGTCGTCTGCCATCTCGCGGCGAGCCAAGTGCTAATAGCCGACTGACATCGAGTGGCGGCCCGCATATCGCGGGCCGAACGACATCTAGCGGTGTTACACACGTCACGAGTCACCTGACATCTGGCGGCGGCCCGACCATTACGAGTCGAGTGACATCTGGCGGAGGCGTTCACAAGTCAAGTCGCGATCCGTCCAGTAGCAAGCACCGTCTGTCGACCTCAGAGCGGACCAGCAACCGACTACTGAGCTCGGCGGAGGCAGTGACAGGTGAGACCACTTAGATGCACGGAACCGCTCGAATTGAACGTCACACAGACTCGAAACCTTGTGTCGCTTCTGTGGGAGCGACACAAGCTTTCGCCAGCACAGAAGCTAGCTAGCTAGCTAACTTCCACGACGTTTAGCAGATAGTTGCCGTTAACGTGTGACACATAAATCATACAAAGTCGCTCGAAATTGTATTTTTTCTGTCGTTACTAGTGCTCGGCCATAAACCGTTTTATGCTGTTATGAGTCAACGTTTGCGCTATTGAAAAAATGAAATTTTGAGCGCTTGGCATGTGGTTATCAGCAGAGTTCCACGCAGTTTTTGACGGCGGAAGATTGAACCTCTCCGAAACATCGCGGCTTTGTCCGTTTTCAGCTATTGTTAAGGATTTCTTGCGAATTCAGGCGCTAAGCACAGTGGATTACAGGCAGACCAAACGTGGGCGTAAGGCAGGTGCAAAGCTATATCTATCATGTGGTAACCGCCGTGAATATTTTATGTTAACCTGCACCGCAGATTGGGAGTTTAGGACCGGACGGACGACGAAGGGGGTTCAAAGTCACAAGCTTATCGTGCAACATCACCCTGCAGGCTCGATGTCAACCAACGTCATCAGATCTGCTGCCACTACGACTATGGTGTGAGTAGGCCGGCTTCATCACACCACACTTCTCATGTAGCACTTGCGGTTAGATTTCACCGGCTGGAATGTGCACGCTGCGCATTAAAATTTGCAGCGTTATGCTTACTACAGATGCTTCCACGTGACTTGTGATTTCTCAACCAGTTTGGACGTAATAGACCGTCGCTGCCATTGCAGCTGCTTTCGCTGGCTGATATCTAATCGCTGAGATCTGACAAGCAGAGTTCAGGGAATGCTGCCTAGTGTCTGGCTGTCTTTTCAGTCAGTTTAGCTCAGCGTCAGTTCAGCGTCTTTCCGCAAATATTTTTCTGCATACCATAACGCCAGCTCGATGAGATTCGATCCCTTGCACCTTGAGACATTTTATAGGATCAAAGCTCGGCAATTTAAGTAATGTCTTGTGTCTAATGCCTCCGTTTTAACAGGGCTCAGCGTCTGGTATGAGTGTTGACACCACGAGCTGACTTTCAAAACAGCACTGCGACAAGAAGCTGGCCTCACGAGAGACGACAGCCGTCCCAAGACAGAAGGCAACACCGGTGGCGGCACCCACGGATGCTGGGTCAGCCGTCGCCACAGGGAGGGGTGTCAGTGTCGCCCTCTATCGCAGCAAACTGGCATTACCCCGATCAGTTTTCGCAGCCGGGGCCAACTCGCTGACTAACAATCTCCGTAGGCCATCTTTGGGCGGGCATGCGCAAGTGTGCTGCCTCTGTGATAGTAGATCTGACATTGTGTAATACATGCTTCATGCTCACACTAGGTGTGTCGTCTTTGCCACCGAACCGAACCTGCTCCGAGATTGCTGTGGAACCGTACACAAAGAGGAGCACAAGAGGAGCACAGTTTGGAGTCCGTCCGTTCACGGCCACCTGAGCAGTGCCACTGGACGTTGAGAAACCGAGCCTCCAGGGGACAAATCGTTTCGAATAATAAATTCTGCCACAACGTAGCAAAATACTCATGACGTTCAGCAGTATGCTCACGCTTGGATTCAGTTGGAGTCGGAACCAACTGTCGAACCAAATGCAGTTTCGTTGAGACATGGTGGAGTCGATTTCGTTGAGCTTGAGCTCTAATTCGACCACATCATCGGCAAACTAATTCAAACAAAAATGGTAAGTAGCAGGGTAAAATACACGCGTGACAGCCAAGGGCGAAAACGCCGGGAAGGGGAGCGTCCCCTGTATCGTCGGATGGGAGGGAACAATTCAAATCCTACCAGATGAAGTTCCTCACATTGGTATTTCTCGCATTTGAACTATCCATGGTGAACTCGTTGGTATTTAAGTTGATCGTCACAACATTAAAAACCAGGGTGTAAATCAAAATGTACGGTCACACACACACACACACACGCACATGCACACGCACACGCACACGCACGCACACACACACACACACACACACACACACACACACACACACACACACACACACACACACACACACACACACACACACACACACACACACATATATATATATATATATATATATATATATATATATATATATATATATATATACATATATGTATACTCATTAGATATACTGATTATGGGAACACTGCAAAGGCACATTGAGAACACCATTGCAGAACACGGCAGGTCATTGACACGACAACAACTGCCAGACAACACTAACATTTTACCGACGTGCAATGACAGAAGACGCCTTCAAATTTGGGAAAATATGTTCATTAACAAACTCTCTCCAGCCCTGAACAGACAAACAAATTCTGGTACAACTCTTGAACTATTAGGTGGTTGGTGGTAGAACACCATATATATAGAGAGAGAGAGAGAGAGAGAGAGAGAGAGAGAGAGAGGAGAGAGAGAGAGAGAGAGAGAGAGAGAGAGAGAGAGAGAGAGAGAGAGAGAGAGAGAGAGAGAGAGAGGAGAAGAGAGAGAGAGAGAAGAGAGAGAGAGAGAGAGAGAGAGAGAGAGAG
>NW_023597054.1:37527193-37579299 GCF_011947565.3 Pollicipes pollicipes | reverse complement strand
GCGCATGAGAGACGCTTGGAGGCCTTCCTCCTGCTGCTGTTCTCACCATGCACCCAAGTTCTTGTCTCTCTTGTGGTTGCTCTTACGATGCCGAAAGACACTTGATTTCGCTGGAATTTCACTCGCGTCACCAGCCTGCTGCTCACGAACGCCGCCTGCTGTACTCACGTGCCATATTTGCTCATGTGGATCGCAGGCAGTTCGCTCACCAATCCGATTCCCTGGGCCCGTCCAGCCGCGAGCTCCTCGCGTGCGGAATCACATCACCTGTGGCATTTTCAGAGCGGTGTCGTCAGTCGGGCCGCGCCGCCAGCCAGTGAGCGGTCACCCGGCGTCTGCGCCGGCGGCGGTCTGACCAGTGCAGGGCGCCGGCCGCCGGACCCCGCCGGCCCCCTCTCACAGGCGGTTGCACGGGCGGCACTGGCACCGTTGGATCGACGGCGCTGCGTGCCGGGCGCCGGCGCCGCGGTGGGCGGGACGCTTCCAGCACGGCACCCAATCATGCCACTATGGGCGGCCGACCGACCTCGTCTGTAAGCGCGGATGCTATTGAATGGGGCGCCGCGTGAGTGGAGCAAAACCGACAATTCTATGCTTTCGGCCGGCAGCGCTGCGAACGCTCGCCGCAGGACAGCACAAAGGTGCGGCACACGCCCCGCGTGCTGCGGGTCTCGTTTGAGGCCGCCGCGGAATGTGGTGGCATCAGCCGGGCGCGATATGTCAGGTGGAGGGAGCCAACTGACGGCAGATTTAACAGCTGTTTGAACTTGGACTCCAGCTCGCTTTAAGGGAATGCGGGTGGTAAAGCCCGTTACGGAAAGGATTTGTAGATGTTGACGCAATAAATGTGCGTAACTGTGACTAAATCCGTGTAAATGTTGACGCGCTGCGCCTGTTAAGACGTGCAAGGTCTGTCTTTGGCTGTGGCCTGTGCTGCCACGGACAACGTAAATATTATCGTTCACGTCTTGTTGCGTCTCACTGACCCGAATATGCCGGTATGCTCATGGTGTCATCGAATGTACATTGAATATGCTCATGGTGTCATCTCAACCCTCATCGTGCAGAAGTTGGCCCGGCTGCTGAGCCTTCGAGTGCGGACCGTCTGGCTGAGTACTAGCCACGGATCGGCGCGCAGCTGTAATGAGTACCAACCCAGCTTCCGCCGTGAGTGTACGCTTCAGTGACTCCGTTTAAGGTCAAGGTTGGCCAGTGAGGCCGCGCCAGGCCAGACCGCCGGGCGGCCGGGCGTTCCGAACCGGCGGCACAGAGCGCCAACGCCGCCACCGGACCATGAATAATGCAGCCGGCCACTCATCAGCACCCGTGACGAAACGCCGCCCGGGCCAGCTCTAAGGGATGGGCACTGCCAGGGTCAGCTTCCAGAGAGGTGTTACAGCCGACTTCAAGAGACGGCTATTTTTTAACCAGATCCGAAAGAGGACTGTCTTCCTCGCGCTCCAGAGAATACCCTCATGGAGGTAATTAGTGCCAGCTCCCAGCAAGGGCCGTGTCAGTGACGGTTTCCCGGGGAGGGGCCGTGTCAGATTCCAATCCCCTCAGAGAGCTGTGTCAGATTCCAACCTTCTCAGGGAGCCGTGTCAGATCCCCACTCCCTCGGGGAGCCGTGTCAGATCCCCACTCCCTCAGGGAGCCGTGTCAGATCCCAGCTTTCTTATGGAGCCGTATCAGATCCCATTTCCCTCAGGGAGCCGCGTCAGATCCCAGCTCTCTCAGGGAGCCGCGTCAGATTCCAACCCTCTCAGGGAGCCGCGTCAGATCCCAGCTCTCTCAGGGAGCCGCCTCAAATTCCAACCCTCTCAGGGAGCCGCTTCAGATTCCAACCCCGTCAGAGAGCCATGTCAGATCTCATTTCCCTCAGGGAGCCGTATCAGGTTTCAGTTCCCTCGGGGAGCCGTGTCAGATCCTCATTCCGTCAGGGACCCGTGCCTCAGCGAAGTCCCAGAGACGGCCTGTCACACAATCAGGGACAGTGGCATAGGCGTCAGTGACTGTAACCTCAACGGACGTGTCAGAGTCAACTCTCAGAAGGAGTGGAGTCAGAGATCAGCTGCCAGAGACGGCCGTGCCACAGACATTTACAGTAAGGTGTCGTGTCAGAGACGGCTTTCAGAGAGGTCTGTGTCTCCATAGCTTCTCCCAGAGCCGGCCGTGTCAGAGACAGCTCCCAGCGGGGAAGGGCGTATCTCAGACAGCTCCCAGAGAAGGCGTGCCAGAGACAGCCCCAAGATGGAATGTTTAACAGCAAGCTCTCAGGGCTGTGTCAGAACCCAAAGACGTCCTTGTTCGGCCCAGAGAAGGTCCTGTCAGACAGCTCCAGCTGCTCAGGAAGCATCTGGGCCGCTCTTCAAGCCATGGCAAGAGCCAGCTTTGCGAAAATCAGCGTAATTTTTAGGAAGCATGATCTTAAAGCCGAGCATGGGTGGCGTCGTTCAACTAGGGCACAAAGTCAGCGACAAAGACTGTCATCTATGTGCTGGACGGTACAGCAGAGCTCTCCACATTCGCCACGAGTGGCGCTAGTGTCGGTACCCGTTTATGCGGCGACTGGTTCAAGGCCAGAGGACGACCGGAAGAAGACGACAGGTTGACGAGGTGAGGGCCATCGGGCGGGCCCGCGATTCCAGGCTATCCGTTTATCTGTCCGCGTGGGCCTCTCGCTGTCAGAGGCGATACCCACGGACCGGTGCGGCTCGTGCGGACAAAGGAGCCTAAGTTCCAGCCGCGGCCTCTGCTCACAGGCCGTCCACCGCCCGGGTGCGCCCGGCGCCTGTCAAACTCCGAGCGAGGTGAACACTACCCGAAAGTAGGCAGTTTCAGGGCCGCTTTTCTCCGGAGATAAATGAAACGGCCTGCTGAAGTCACTTGGCGTCACGATTGAATGACTGGGGAGGAAACGTCACGGTCCAGGCTTGTCGGTGACGCTCGCCACTGCAAGCGGAAACCGTCTGGCACCGCGCGCTAATCTCCCGCAGGACTCCGGCCGGCAAACCGCGCGGGTCATTTTCCGCGTCAAAGTACGGTTGATACACGGTAAACTGGTGACACATGACTTATTGGCTGAATGGGGCTAAACCCATGACGTATCGCAATAGGTAACGGTTAACCTTTTCCGGTTGCTTGCGGCACTGTCATGCTGCCAGCGGACTCGATGTTGCTGTTTTGAGTTTGGCAGAGCCAGCGAAAGATCACTTCACAACCAATGCGAATGGTGGTGGCTTGGGGTTTCCTCATCGTCTGCATGGATTGCTTACGTGTCATGTTTTGTTGGTTTTTTGGCACTGGCGGATAATGTCATCAGTGGCTTTACCACAGGTAAGTTTGTCGTCAAATAACTTGGACACTTCGCCCAAAGCACGTTGCGAAAGTAGTAGCCTAATTATTGTCTGATAAGCGTGCATTTGTCTGGCAGGCTTTGTCAGACGTGCGAGTACGGTGTCGGATGGGCGTACAGAGCGCACTGTTCGAAAGGCTTCCGGCGCAACCAGACAAGGGATTTTTACATGTTGTCCATTTGCGGGTATCGTTTCGTACGCCTAAAGTCAATCATTGTCATTTTAAACTTACAGTAGCATAGCTCGCACCGAAAATGTCGAAACGGCAGGGGAGACTTCCTTAGGAGAAAGAGGATGAATCAGCTGGAGTCTATTTTATGAGTATGTGATAACTTCAGATGGTATTTGCCTGTCACTGTAAAGGAAGGGCAATGACAGACGAACAAGCTTAAAAAGTGATTGTTGTTGATCTGCATGCATACAGTATACAGGGGTGCAGAAGACGTTAAAGGTCGGGATATTTGCCTCGTTGCAGAACACAGATTCTGCAAACCATACTTATAGGCCCAACCCAATGATTTACACGGGCAACGACAAAATTAAAGTGCGCAAGAAAAGACGAAAAAAGAAATCCGAGGCACCAGAGTTTTCGGCCGGGTTTCTCGCCGACCGGGGGTTGCATCGGTTTGAAAACAAATCGGCAGATTATGCATTGGAAACTTGTGTCACACCGAACCTTTCTAGTAGACGCGCCTCACACCTCACGTAAGCGGCACACACGGCACAGGGTCACGAGCACGTACGACTTGCTGCCAGTATCTGACCACACCCCACACAGACAAGGACGAACAGAAGCCAGTCACATTCTTTACGAAGTTCCGATGTTCAGTAAATTAGAACCGCTGGTGCTGTTGGTTCTTGAGGTGCTCACTAGAGATGTGTTCCGATATTTAGTCAATCAGAGCCGCTGGTACCGTTGGTTCTTGAGGTACTCACTAGAGATGTGATGGACGGCACAGACCGTCTGCTGGCGGTGTGGTGCGAGGGTCGCGCCTGGTGCTCCCCTGACCTGACCTGACCCGGGGCCGGCCCCGTGGTCACGGAGGTCAGCTGGCTGCACTGGCGGAGCTGCGTCGAACTTAAGGCGTCGTGGCGGAACACGCCGAACAGCTGGAACGGACCACAGAACAGTCAAATGCGAGCGTGAGAGAGAGAGAGAGAGAGAAGAGAGAGAGAGAGAGAGAGAGAAGAGAGAGAGAGAGAGAGAGAGAGAGGAGAAAGAGAGGGAGAGATAGAGAGAGAGAGAGAGAAAGAGCAGGGAGGGGGGAGAAAAAGAGGGAGAGAGAGAGAGAGAGAGAGAGAGAGAGAGAGAGAGAGAGAGAGAGAGAGAGAGAGAGAGAGAGAGAGAGAGAGAGAGAGAGAGAGAGAGAGAGACCCGTAAGACGTGGGTGGTGCGTGATTACGAACGTTGACAGTGGAAGTTACGACGCGCGCCCAATCCGAGGCCGGTGGGGCTCCGCCTGTGCGACGCACCTCTCGGCTGGAGCTTCCTACGCCGTCGGGTATTAAACGTGCGCCGGGCACGCAGGGGGCCGCCTCTGTGAACGAATTACCCTGAGACGGCATTCGAAGGTTTCTCCACAAAAAATGCCCCCTCTGACCTTGCCAGAGCGTTTAGTGTCCACGTAAGATGAGCACGGGCGGACGGTCCCGGCCGGGAAAACAAGCCAGGCTTGGGTGGACTCCGACAGTTGGTGTGTGTCGGACCAGCTGGCGCGTGGCAGTCGGAGCCAGCGATCACAATCTCTGGTCCGATGTAGCCGGGCTTGATATGATAGCTACTTGAGTGGCCGGCTTGTCTTGGATAACCTCGGTCAGCAGCGTCTGGTCAGTTCAGATTGGTCTTTGATAACGCCGGCTAGTTGTTGAGCGGCTGGTTTTGGACAGTCTACGTTGCTCCGCTGGTCTTTGATGGTTTCCGTCATCGTTGAACCACTGGTCTCGAACGGACCTGTTCGGTGACGACCAGCTGGTCTGGTCTGGGTCGGTGGTGACCAGCTGGGGTCTGGTGGTCTCGGCCAGGTAGTGTCGAGTCTGAAGAACCCGAGACTGAGTGTAAATCCTGGTGCCTTGTGTCTGGTCCGCGCCTCCAGACCACCCAGACCACCTTGAGTTCGAGCACTAATTCTGGCGCCCTTGATCTGAGCCCTTGTTTTGAGTCCACCGTTGTCACATTGTGTATGATTCATATCCCGAATCCGGGTACCTTAAGTCTGAGTTTGTGTCTCTTGTTCAGTCCCCGCACCTTACAAATCCGAGTCCAATTACTTCAATGAGCCAGGCACGCATCCGATTCCAATCATTTTAACGAGCCAGGCACGGATCCGAGTTCAATCATTTTAATGAGTCAGCGACGGATCCGAGTCCAATAACTTTAATGAGTCAGTTACGGATCCGAGTCCAATCACTTTGATGAGTCAGGTACGGATCCGAGTCCAATCATTTTCACGGCTCTGAGTCGGGATCCGCAACGAGTCCTCAGAAATTCAGGACATGTCTGAATCATAAAGTTTCACATGTCCGAGTCCGTCAGCGTTTGCGGGATTGCCCAAGACAACGATGGTGTCTCACCGGATCCGTGTCGGCGATAGCGATCGTCAAGGGTGCAATCGTAACGGGGGTAACACTGAACACACCTCTAACCCAACTCCACCTAACCTTAGCATCACCGGACCCTTACTCATGGTCTTGCCGAGTCACCATTGGAAATAGCTAGTGAATAGTAGGAATGACTTAATGTCCTTAAAGTTAAATTAACCGATGATTAAACTTCGCAGCTTAACCCAAACAAATTCAAGCTAATCAATCTGACGGCTTCAATCCGAAAGCAATCGTAACGAACCCGCTTCACCCAATCCTGCCCAGCCCGGTAGGCACGGGAATAACCACTCGTGTAGTTAACACCAAACTTTTTCCACAAGGTTTGTCTTACTATTTAAAACCCCCTCAACCATAGCTCGAGTCTTTTAGTTCGAACCCTAAGCTGTTATGATATGTCAATTCAAGCACAAGTCCTGCGTTGAATCCAAGGCCGATCCGCGACCCTTTTTCAAATTGATCAGTCTGAACCCGAATCTTATTCATTTGTAAAGGCGGCCGACTCGCTTGATTCCCGGCAAAAAGCAAAAAGTCCGACCGAGTCCAAGTGTGGCCTGACTTAGACCCACACCGGCTCGTAGAACCATACCATATCGGGATTAGTGTTGACCAGCTGGCTTCCGCCTACTCCTTCAGTGGTGACCAGCCGGTGGTGGGAAGCCTCTGCCAGTGCTGATTTGTTGGCTTTGAATGGTCACGACCAGTGTCCACCAGCTTGTATCAGTCAGAGTCGACCAGCCGGCGTCTGACAGTCCATTCACAGGTAACCGGTTGGAGAGCTTCGATCGGTGTTGCCCAACAGCTCAGTTGCTTGCCCCCCTCCCCGCCCCCTCGGCCAGCGACGCCCGGTATTTGGGCGCCGATGCGCTCGGCCGACCGTGGGAAGGTCGACTTCAGCGGTGAGTGCGGATTCGTTGCCTTGAGTAGATCGTTCCCGGTATTTGCCAAAGTTCTCAGGCGTTTTTTCCCGGGCACCAAAGCCTTCCAGCGTTGGAGTGATGCACCGTGGTCTGGCAGAGCGTTTTGCGGCGTGAGACGGCACTTTTGCCAGCGGAGTTAGCACACATACATACACACGCAGCTCAGTTTAATGTTAGGGCCAAATATCTGGGTTGAAGGGAGCTTGTATGCATACACATGTTTTCGCCATGCTCCGTGTGTACTTTTACTGCGTACAGTTGTGTAGAAACAAGAGTGTGGGGACCGGAACCTCACCTGTAGTAGAGGTTACGTATTTAGCTTTCCCTATGGAGATGTATGAAGTGATGCATGAAGTAATTTGACGGTCACAGAGCTCGGACTCATACCGTTTGCGACGCCCCGCGCCCCGTGAACTCCCAAGCATGATAAACGTCAACCAGGATTATCTATTGGAATGCAAGAATACGTCAATCCGACATTGTGTGATCGACAATTTTCCGGCTATTTCATTAGCACGAACATATGTCACCCAATAAGCACCATCGACCCAAATCCCGCCGTCCTCGGCGCCAACTCACCTGTTTGTGTTTGGCGTTCTTCTCGTTGTTCTTGGCCTGCCAGCGGGCGCTGTGGTCGAACTCGCGGAATATGGCGCGGCCGGGCGTGTCGCCGGTCTGCTTCACCAGGTCCGGTGAGGCCACCGGCGACCCCAGGCCCGCCCCGCGGAAGCCCTCTCGCGGCACGTAGATGATGTCGCTGGCCACGACGCTCATGGTCCGCCGCCTGCGGGGGGACAGACGGCACGGTCTCAGAGCCGCGACGCGCACGCTCGACCGCCGACGTGAGCGCGAGCGCGGCCGAGGGGCGCTCACACAGAATTATTAGTGCGCGGCAGCAGAACTGCGCGCTGTTTGAGCGCATGCCAATGGCGACACCGGCAGCGCTCCCCCGTGCCGTAGCATTTGCAGTAGGCATTGCAGCGATAGGCAATGCAGTGGCAGGGGCGTCGGCAGGATTTGCTTCGGGAGGTGAGGAACACAGTTCAATGGGAACTCATCACGCTGATCCTCAACTTTCCGTCCGGAGCCATTTATGAGCTACAATAAAAAAGCGGCATCCAAGAAGGGGAGAGCCATGTATATGTGCATGTCAATGCCTTCAGTGATTAGCTGCGATGCAGTGTAGTGGATCGGGATAATGTGCGGTATTTAGGTCAGGTTAGGCAACTGGAGGGAAGGTGAATACCAAGACTGCTTTGGATGTGCAGCCTTCGGGGTCGACTAATGTCAGGACATATGTGCTGAAAGAGGTCATAATAACCCATTAACCAATATGCTAGCCACTGCACTTTCCTCAGTTGTTTCATTCAGATAGTTCGTAGCATTTTGCAGCCAGCAGCGTTGACATCTGACCCTGTAATGAGCGGTAGCGGACGCCGTTCTGGGCGCTGCGGCACGTAGCCGGGCATCTGGCCCTGGAATGAGCTGTAGCGGATGCCGTTCTGAGCTGCGGCACGTAGCCGGGCCGCGTATGTAACGTCGCTTCGGGAACAAGGTGTGGTGGTAAATGACCCTGTTTACCGTTTATGCACGCTGTGGGTTCGTAGGCATCCGGATGAGTGGGAGGAGTCGGCGAAAGCCCAGCAGAAGGGACCGAGCCGCGCCCCAGTCCTGTTCTGCGGGGGTTTCGGGTGTTGTCGTGAGCGTAGCTCAGGTTTGGAAGCAAGCCAGCATGTAACTCAAGACGACGCATGCGTCTCTGTCCAAAGCTAAGAGGATGGTAAAATATGCATCGAAGCTTTCGCAAAACAGGACCTGCGCACCTGCGGCTATCTTCAGACTAAGGCACTAGTTAAATACAATATCGCCTTCCAACGTTGCAGTTCTTACGTGAGCTGAGTTTTGTCAGTTATCCGGAAATGAGCACGAACAATTTACATGAACACAGCTTTTCAAACCGGATGAACTCTCAACATAAGAAATGTTGAGATTTGTCTGCAGTTTGTCTGTAGCCGCAACGTTCTGGACAAAACACTACCATGACAAAGGCGCCACCAGGTGGCTTCATTTAGCCGGCGGTGAAGGCCAAAACTTCGCAGAATTTCTGCGGTGTGAAGAAAAATGCTCCCATACTTGCGCCATACTTACAAAAGGGCACAGTACGACTCAGGAGAGCATGCCGCACCATCCACGGTCTGAACTGGACACGTTGTTACAGTGACCTTTGAAGCCCCCAAGGCCAAGCTGTGCAGGTCAAGCGCATGCGTTACTTGGTTTGTTATATGAAACTGGTTACTGGACGCTTGGTGCTAGCTCGCGTCGGCTGCTCGTTGATGAAAAGAGACAGACACTCCATGCATCATGGCACAGGCACCGTGATGGCTCCATACGCCATCAAGGTCTTACATGTTCCGCAATGCCCATACTTTAACATTCAGCCTTTTAGGCTCACACAGGTGTTTTCCCTCGTTGTAACGTGTCCAACTAAGCGACGATGTCGATGTCCTACTAGCTGATACGCAGCATACGCGCATGCCCTGGCTTTTGAATGTCGTTTTTCTCTACGGTCGTTCTCAGCAAGCATCTCAGTACAGGGACTGATGAGGACAACCCGCATAGTGTGAAGTACACTGTTGACAGCCAGCGCATGTGTTGGCACACATTTTTCAGGACTGGTGTCGTGTGTTCGCCGTGACATAGTCCGTTTCGATGGTTATTTGACGTTCATAGTTTTGGGGGACAATTTCGGAACACTGCGTACGCGAGGCTACAGTTAACAGCAGTCAAGTCAACAAGCGGCCACGGCTCAGTTCAACTTTCGACTCAGGCTTCTACTTCGCCAGGCGCAGTGCTCCAATCATCCATGTCTGCTCACGCATGCGCGGAGGCGGGCTCGATACTTCACGTGCGCATGCCTCACTTCACTGCTCGCTGCTTCACGCTCAGTGAAGTCACTAACTAGGGTTCAGACTAGTAGCGCCATTCTGTTTATGAGTCGTATACGGTGATGTGATGCTGATGATGTGAGTGGTGCTGTGATGTCGGCTGCAGTGATGCGGCACTGCTGCGAGTCAGATGCAGTGATATAATGATGTCAGAAGTCAGGTGCGGTGACACGGCACTGTTGTGAGTTAGGTGCAGTGATATAATGATGTCAGAAGTCAGGTGCGGTGACACGGCACTGTTGTGAGTCAGGTGCAGTTATATAATGATGTCAGAAGTCAGGTGCGGTGACACGGCACTGTTGTGAGTCAGGTGCAGTGATATAATGATGTCAGAAGTCAGGTGCGGTGACACGTCACTGTTGTGAGTCAGGTGCAGTGATATAATGATGTCAGGAGTCAGGTGCGGTGACACGGCACTGTTGTGAGTCAGGTGCAGTGATATAATGATGTCAGAAGTCAAGTGCAGTGACACGGCACTGTTGTGAGTCAGGTGCAGTGATCTAATGATGTCAGAAGTCAAGTGCAGTGACACGGCACTGTTGTGAGTCAGGTGCAGTGATATAATGATGTCAGAAGTGAGGTGCGGTGACACGGCACTGTTGTGAGTCAGGTGCAGTGATACGGCACTGCTGTGGATCAGGTGCGGTGATGTGGTGATGTTGGCAGTCAGGTGCAGTTGTGTGCGACTGCGTTGGGTGCAACAGTGTTACTCTGCATGGATCCCAGGTGCAGTCAAGGCACAGTGAGCACAACCGACTGGCTGACCTCCCTCCCAAGAAACCTCACCCACAAACATTCCAAACGATGCGGCAGATAGGTGTACCGGCATGTCAAAAATATGCAAATCGGTGTTTCTCAGTAGTTTTCCGCACCGAATCCGATGCAAATTACGTGTCGGGATACCAAATGGGTACCGAGTTTCCCAGGTGGCGCGCACGTTATCATTCTCCCGAAACAGCGGGCGCGTCTCGGGTCCTGTTCACCTTGTCGCTAAATGAATATCAAGGAAACACGCGCGCGCGCGCGAGGCTAGATAGACGATAGCGCAGTCCGAATAAATTACAGACGGCCCCATATACGGCCAGTTAATGACACACAAGGAAACGCACCAAACTAAAATCGCACCGCGCCGGGAGTGCGCGAGCTCCCAGAAGTTGCGTGACCAGGGGATAACTGGGACGTTGGTACGTGAACCAAACTGGCGCTGAGGCATTCTAAAGCCAAATTGGACTCGTTTCTTGCGTCACTGCGTCATGCACTTCCGATGGATTGCCAGCACTCCTCCTCCCCTCCCCCATGTCCACCCCGCCTTCATCTGCTTCCTGAACTAATGGGTTAAAGACAGAACAAATTTATTTTGTGTGTGCCATACTTTTTAATTGGAAAGGACGCTGTTGGCCCGCCTCTCGATCCTTGTCTCCACACCTGTGTCAGTTCAACACTTTGAGGCGGCGGCGCACGACGCTTTGTCACCGTCTGAGGGTGTAACGGCCGCGGCCGACCGTCCAGGCCCACGCCGCCCTCGTCAGACCGGCCAGACCGAGAGGAGCGGTCAAGGCCGAGTCGTCAGAGTCACGGGCGGAACGGGTGACGGTCACATCTGCGGCCGCGGCCTGTGTCACGGGTGGAACGGATGACGGCCACATCTGCGGTCGCGGCCTGTGTCACGGGTGGAACGGGTGACGGCCACATCTGCGGTCGCGGCCTGTGTCGCGGGCGGAACGGGTGACGGCCACATCTGCGGCCGCGGCCTGTGTCGCGGACCGATCCAGTGGCGGTCATTCCGGGTCAATGTTTAGCGGGATGAGGATCACTCGGGCACACCGACATGTTCTGTGTCACTGACTGGCAAGTTAGCTGTCAGATGAGCACAAACTGTGTCAGTGCCTAGCCATGTGCTGATCATTTATATTTTGTGCCGCCGGCTGATTAACTGATGGTCAAATCCAGACATTTTCTGTCATAATTCGACAGTCGGTTAGCGAGCCTCGCCCCCGCACGCTGAGTTAGGTACGATGCTGCTAGCCGACTACATAGCTGCGTACGCCATGTGCAGTGTGGTAGAGCAAATACATCCACACAGACAACGGCCGACTGGTGGACGTGTTCACTGATTGGATACTTGGTGAAACGCGGGCATGGTGGCATGGCCCGAACTGACGCACGGCAGTCTGGCAAGCGACATGCCAACCAGCATGTTAGCAATGGCAAACCGACCACTGAAAGTCGAGCGTCCGGCGAGTTTGCGTGCTCACACCCACGAACAGTGTTGCACGCACGCTAGTGACTCCGCGAGTCCAGCTCATCCCGCCATAATGATTCTTTCTCACGGACTGCGGTCTGTCTGCCGTGGTTTCTGAGGCCGCTGTTGCGGCTTGCTGTTGATAGCCCACGGTCTAATTTTCAGTCTTCCCACGAGGAGCTCTCGCTTCATCAAAGCCCCGTTCTTTGTTAGCGTCGTGTTCTTACTCGTACCCACACTGAATGTGTCGGAGCCTACCTGACCGCGGCCTTTGACTAACCAGATAAAGGTTTTTAATACTAGAACTTGTTTTGGCGCCTCGAAAGGTTCAACACTGAAGCGTACATGCCCTGAGCCCTGTTCACGCCTGGACGTACATATCACCTGTCTTCGCTGTCAAACCTCTGCTTAAATGGGTCTTCGGAACGCCCCTCCTCCGTCCAAACACGCGCGGAAAAGGTGCTAATATGGCATCCCTACCTCCCCCATTCCGAGATGGTTCGTCTGATTCTGCGCTGTCGGCGAAAATACGACGTCGTAAATTCAGATGTACCTCCTTATCTGGCACTGGAATGCATCTCGTTGGCAGACAAAGCGGGTTCGTTGAAAAGTAGCAAAGAGGACTTTGATTTTGCTAGGGATGCAGGAGGCATTCGTTCGGTTAGCTGTGTTTGCTGCACCCTGATCAGCGACTAGTTTGCATAATAACGAACCGCTGGACGCGAGCCGGTGGTCAGCCAGTTCCCACCTAAAAGTACGATGTCACGTGGCATGTGGGTGCCGTGACGACCCTGCATCGTTCAGTAAACGGCAGGGGGAGTGAACGAAGAGAAGCACGGCCATTCTTTGGAACCGGTTCGGCCAGCGACGTCCGAGGACATGGCACATCTGAACCTGCGGTTTCAGAAGGCCGGCAAGCACCATCTGGCCAGAGGCTCCAGACAACAGACGGCACACGGCACAACCGACAACCCCAGACGGCACGCACGACACGGCGTGGTTGGAAAATCCCACCTACTGGCACCTGCATCGGCAGCCGCAGACGGCGAACATGGTGCGGCAGTGGTGGCTCCAGCCTGGCGCCAGTGCAGTCTGTAACTGCAGTACATGCCGGCGATATTGGACACGGTCAGAAGAAACATCACGAGTTTGTGTGCGGTTGTTCGATCGACGCAGCTGCGACCAGCCCCAGGCGATGGTCGAGTGTCACAGGTCCAGCCACCCTCAATACTTTCGCAGCAACGTAGAGGAAGCGCAGACTTCCCACAATCAGGTGCTTCGAGTGCTCGATGACCCAGCGCTTCATGATGACCCAGTGCTTCATGATGACCCATCGCTTCATGACGACCCAGCGCTTCATGATGACCCAGTGCTAGCAATGCTGAGGATCTATCCAGGGCAGACACTCAACGCTTGCCGAGTCGGCCGGCGGCGGGCACCGCTCCGACTCTCTCCACCGTCTGCATGGCCCGTGGGAGTGAGACCTGAGCTCAATGGTCGCTGCAGTGACCCCGATCCTGCGCGATTGAGCAGCAGGTCACGTGCCGGGGTGCCGCGGGTCGTGCCGAACGCCAGCCGCCGCCGCCGCCTCCGTCTCCGGCCTCGACGCCGCCGCCGCCGCTGACGCCGCTTTCCGCCTTCAGCCGGCGGCTCGGGGCCCTGACCTTGCGCGCTGATCTGATCTGGGGCGGCCCGACCGGCGGCGGGACACGCGCACAGCTGACCTGGCCGGCGGCGAGGCGCAGCGGCGGCCGGGCTGGGCGCTGCACCCCGGGACTTCTCTCTCGGCGCCGCTCGCGGTCGGGAAGTTTGTTTAGAAAGGCACGAACGGAGTCGGAGCGTGGTAACAAAACACTACAGTCGAGTTGGCCAAACACGGCTCGCAAAACAGCGTGAGATCGGGGCCGAACTCTGAAGCGGCTGGTACGGATTGACGCCACTGCCGTGGGTTGGGCCGGCTGGGGGCGAGACCGACGCAGCTCGACAGGCGCAGGCCACACCCGGCTCGCAATGCATCAGCCGTTCACCGGAAGGGGCAGTGACTGCTGTCACCACGGCTGCCCAGGATGCCCCAGAATGGCGCCTGAATGGCTCTCTCCCCGAACCCCAGCCATCCGTCTGAAGACTCGGGACTATTCCTCGTCCAGGAGGTCAGCCCGGGTCAGAACCAAACGAGGCTCGCTCAGGGGTCCCCTGTCGTCCCGTCTGAAGACTCGGGACTGCTCCTTGTCCAGGAGGTCAGCCCGGGTCAGAACCAAACGAGGCTCGCTCAGGGGTCCCCTGTCGTCCCGTCTGAACACTCGGGACTGCTCCTTGTCCAGGAGGTCAGCCCGGGTCAGAACCAAACGAGGCTCGCTCAGGAGCCCGCTGTTGTCCCGTCCAAAGCGCACGGACCCTGTTGGCTACTGCCGTCGGTCAGGTGCGTCCACCGCAGCGTGGAGTGGCCTGCATCGCACACAGGTGGTTCGTGACCGGGATCCATGGCAGGTGAGCCAGCGCAGGGCTGTACATGTAGACGGACAGAAGCGGTGCATTGCTCGTGCGTTACTCACCGAGGTGGAACTGGCTTTGTCCGAGCCCGTCCCAGGGGTGGAGCGTCCCCTAATGAGTCACGTGCTGCCGTCCGAGCGAGCGTGGACGGGCGAGGGTCGGCACGCGGCGGATCCAGTGATGGCCGACTTCGTGTCACCAGTGTGATGATGCCGCCGTGGACACATGCATGTTTCTACGCATGTGCTGTGTGCTTCAGTGCTTCCCATGAGCACATGGAGGCTGTGCGTAATCTTTCACGACAGGCATGATGCATGTTAGCTCACGATGCCGCGGTGTGGCGATGTCACTCTTTTCGGTGTCATACTTCACGATGCCGTGCTTGACGATGTCATGCTGCATGCAGGGCGCACTGTTTTGCCCGTGAGGCGTCGCGCGGTACATGCTGTTGGCAGTCAGATTTCTCACAGGATGCATTCCTCTAGGCTGGTAGATGTCCACCGGGACGTGCCATCCGTCCTGTCTAGGTCCCGGTGACGTCACTGGTGTCCTCCAGGACATGCCGTCTGTCCTGTCTGGCCCTGTCGACAACAGTGGCGTCCTCCAGGACATGCCGTCTGTTCTGTCTGGGTCCCGGTGACGTCAGTGGTGTCCTCCAGGACATACCGGCTGTCCTGTCTGGCCCTGCCGACAACAGTGGCGTCCTCCAGGACATGACGTCCGTCCTGTCTCAGTCCCGGTGACGTCAGCAGTGTCTGCTGCAGCCGCCTTTTTTAGGAACACTCCCCCTCCCGTCTATATCCGATCAATCAATTCCTCGGCCCTCGGACCTGGCGTCCGCTGGCGCCGTTTTTGCCCGCTTCCTGGCCTAGCAACGGCTAACGCCGGTCAAATCTGGCGGCACGCGGCCGCGCCGGCCTGTCGTGACCGGCCGTCCGGCTGTAAATGACCGGCTGGGCGTCGGACACAAGCGCCGGCTCTTGGCATCCGCCGGCATGCAACTGCAGAGCGACTGCACACCACATCAACGACGCCTCGAGTGCAGCAGGGCTGGACTGGCGGTGCCGGCTGCAGGCTGCCCACGACCGCAAGCCAGTATGCAAATAGCTTCGTTGGTTTGCGTTGGCAGGGGGGACTGGGAGCTGAAAATTAAATTAATCGTGCAGGGGAAGTTGCGACCCATGGGAAGGGCGCAAGTTCCAGGGAATCATGGACGTGGGATCCGACGCGGTCGCGTGAGCCAGCCATCGTGTTGGGACACTTAATGAGTGCGTTAGAAGAAAAATAGACCCTTCTCGTGTGCTCTTCGAAGTTTAGAGTAGCTATGCTGAAAACACTCGATGTTCAGCACGCCAGAAGGCACTGGGTAAACGACGTTATTAAGCATACGTTGGTTATATTGCTCATATTATTGTCTGTTGTTTTATTTCATTCTACTGTTTTTCATGTTTCTTTATCTTCACGTTGCTTATTGGTGACCTTCCGCACAGCTTGAAACGGCAAGGTATGACCACATAGCCAATGTTTGCCAAATGACGTCATTTAGTCAATGTCTTCTGGTATATTGAAGGTTAATCATTGCCAGCACAAAAGCTCGGAATGCCGAACTCCGCAAACCTGAAAACTCGGAGCTCAAGGCCTCCGATGCTTACATCGAGCTTGTCCATTGAGCTGTAGCCACACCTGATGCCGGCTAGGTTGTGCGGCAGTGACCGGCACGTTGAGGTGACGAGCTCCCCGCCCTCTCCATATCTCCACCCATCAGCTGAATCATCAACACCACACCATCAATCATCAACGCCTTCTCCTCCATCGTCGCTCCCCGCGTGGTCGTCGGGCAGCGTCACTTCGAAAGGCAAAGCTGGAGATCCAGCGGATCGCCTGGTGTCCATGATGGTGATCCAGACCGGCCAAACACAGCCGGGGCCGGTCGCCAGGACCGGGGTAACGGAGTCGACCCGGATGTTACTGATTACAGGCAGGAGGTGCGGCCCGGTCGCCAGTACCATGTGGCCCATACTGCTGTTCGGGGTTTGGGTTTTCATGAGGTGGAGAGTTCTGTAGGCCTGCAATCTGGACGATGATGGTGCCGCTTTACTGTAGAAAACACATTGAGAGCCGGAGTAAGAGGCGTCTGCTGCCAGCTGCGTGTGTGTGTGTGTGTGTGCAAGGTCAGGGTCATTTTAGTATTGTCGTGCGATCCGAGAAACAAAGACAGGTCAAAGTTCAACGGCAGCAGCCGGTAAGAAGCGATCTTCACCCCCGGGTAGGTGTAAGAAAGAACCAGCACCGGCGGAGGCCGAAGACCGACAGCTGGGCACAGGACAGACAAAGATGGCCCTGAGAAAGTTACCGACGGAGGCGAGCGACTACAGCACGGTCATAGGTATCGTGTGCCGGCCTTTGTGCGGACCGTCACTGCAGCAAAAACTGGGATCGGTATCACAGGTGTGTCTAAAAACGCGCCAACATGTACCAGGGTCGGGTGAACGGTCCCACACAGTCACTGTGCAACTGCCCCTCTAGGCTGGACAGAGCCAAGTGCTCGCCACCCCTGATTGGCGTCAGTTCGGGGCGCATCGCGCAGATATGAATCTGGAAGAATGCGCTTATGTTGTGGCGCACGCCACCGTCTCCCTGTGTGTTTGAGATCACGTGCGACATGCACTTGGGCTTTTGTGAGGCAGACTGATACATACTGGAAACCCTCCAGCTTAGTAATCTGTCCGTTATTTGGTGACAGGCGTAGCTGCGCGGTCGCTGGCGTCGCTATCAATTGCACAGACTGTATCAAGAAAAACTGAAACGCGGCCGGTAGAGTGGTTCCAACCGACCACATCGTGGCTATAAGGCGGCACCCCACACCCGAGAGACAGGGTCCTCTATAATTACCCATTTCACTGAATATTAGCACAACTATAGGTATGCAGATGATACTTCAATAGTTGCATTAATCTTGGTGAGTTGTCTTATTTGCTACACCGTACACATTGCACACAGCGTGTAAGTTGTGTTTGCATGACCATATGAATGCACGCTGTTTGAACGCACCTTTGTTGTGCACATTTCTTATGACCGCCTACACCAGGTGGTTTGAAACAGCAGCTGCGGCACTCAAACCTCCGCAGCCGTCAGCAGCAGCCATTCGGTGCGCATCCACCGGCTGCGACACGCTGACGGCTTTGCGACTGTTGATTGGTCCGGCGCGACGCCCGGCCCCACTGATTGGTCCGCCACCCACTGCCTGTCGTTCGGAATTGGACGGTGTGGCTGATGCGCGCCGGGTTACGCGCCCTGCGAATTATCGCAGCGCTATAAATCAACCGTCCCTCGACGCCGATGTTCAAGCGCGATGCATCGACCTGCTCAGTGTGGGCCGCGGAGACCCGAGTGGGCAGTAGCGATACCGTGTCAGCCTGCCCGCTCGGGCCGCAGCTGAGTGTTTTACGACGGTGGCGGCGTTTCTGTGCTAAAAACATTCGGCATGTCTTGGAGTGGCTGTTGACGAATGTGGGCTCAAACTGCATACATTTGTGACGGCAGAGAATAGGGCCGTAAGTTCTGAGGTTACAGCCGGTTTAGACGAAAAAATCCATTAGTGCGGGGTGATCGGCCTGGCTACGAAGCCACGTGGTTGATGAGATCATCTGACATTTTGTGCATGTAAACCCTTAAAGGCTGACCAACGGTTCACAGAAAACTTTGTATTCACATCGATGCACCATTCGAAGCTATCGGAAACGTGCTGGGACTATGCACGGTGAGTGATTGATATTCATTCCACTGGCTCGATATACTGAGGTAGCGAAGCGGTGTTGGAAACGGGCGGAAACAAGTCTCGTCAATTACTGGCACCTCATCGTACATTTGACGGTAACCGAAGGCAGCAAAACACAAAAACCTCCCGGGAGCATGGCCGCTTAATCCGCCCAAAGCAGCTGCTCATCAGAACACCAGTTCACGATCAGACTAACCAAATTCGGCGACCAATCTAACGTTAGCACGAGCTCCTCCCGCAGATGGCAGCGGGCTGCTACTGGCGGGGCCGCGCTCCCCACACAGCAGGGGCTGCAGGTGGCGCGGCCGCAGCCCGCCGGCGCCGGGCTGGCCGAGCTGAGCTGATCCGATCCAGCGGCCGGCACCGCCCTGGAGTCATTACGCGCCGCGTTTCACAGGTCGGGCCGAACATTCGCCGCCGTCCGTTTGCGTCCAGTCGCTAGCGGCTTGGGACCGCGTGCGGAGACCTTCGCCCTGACCGGCACTTCCCGGAGGGCTGCTCGCCACCACGAGGGCTCAACGTCTGCGTCCGCGAGCGCGCGTCACCCCAACAGAGGCCGTCACCACAGGCGCCAGGCCGCTTGAGCCGCCGCGCATCTCGAGCCGCCAGTGGCGGCACCAGGCCCGGGGGCGTCCAGCACCGCGCAGCACGAGCTTGAAGAGGCTCCTGACCCGGGAGCAGCGGTCGCTAACTGGCGCGGCCCGAGCGGCGTCACCTCCCGCGGCCCGCCTGGCCGCGCTCCTGCAGCCAGGGGATCTCTCCCTGTGCTCGCCCGACAGGCGCTGGGTAAAAACGATGGCCCGTGCTGATACGGGCGAGATTAATGTGAGCGGAGGCCTGGTTTACATCCGTCTGGAGCGTTGCACGGCTCGGCCGAGCGCAGCGTCGCAGCCAGCTGACCACTGTAGAGCCAGCTGGCCGTGGTCCGGACGGCAGCGCTGGCGTCGTCACGGCCGCCGCGCTGACGCGACACGTCCGTGACGGCAGCCCCTGTCGTCACGTGGTCACGTCACGTCACGTCACGTCGTGTGTCGCTGGCGTGGTCAGGAAGGACGCTGTGAGGACAGAGACTGCGGAGATTGCGGCACGATTGTTGGCGTCCAGCTGGTTCACCTACGAAGCCGGGTTTGGCTACGTTCACTCGAGAGGAACCTGACGGGCGATGGACGAATCATGTGTATGAAAAAAGTTCCTGTAATTGGCATGCTGGAAAACAAATTCAGTGCATTTTGGGAGCCACTGAGCGATGCTTTAACAGCATGATATCGGCATTACTCACCAGACATTAGTTTTTCTCAATAACGTGCTTTCAAGCTATGGGCATATTTCGCCATCTTACCCCGAAGGATGTGTGAGATAGTTCGGAACGCAAGATACGCTGATAAAGTACGGCTCATTTCCTTCCCTCAACACCTCATAAAACATTAAACTGATTCATAACGACGAAGGGAAGCGATTAAATTACGCGCAGCGGGTGGTCGGTTTCGCAACAACATCGCAGATTTTGCAACACCGATCTCGGGTCTGGTGAGGGTACTGCTATTGTCACGACTTGCAAAAGGACTGAGGTAGGACACATTGTCATATCATCTTGATATCATCCATATCATCTAGCTGGCTACCGATTCATTGCAAAGATTATCTACAACTTAGGCACGACCGTGATGAAATATCGCACGGAAACTCCTGTGCAGTGTGAAATAAACGGACGTTTTTGGGTATGTTTCACTGAAATCTGATGAGAAAAACCTAGGGCAGTGACTGTTGTATTTGACCATCACGCTTAATCCACGCACTCCTCCAGGAAGCTGGTTGATCTCCCAAACGCATGTTCTTTCCCTTCTCTCGCGCCGCCTCTGACAGAGCCGATTGGTGTGACCCTGTCTGCGTCGAGCCCCTATAGCGACCCGCGCACGCGTGCGGTTCAGCCGCGGAAGTGCTGAATCACGGCGGAGCCCTCCATCTGTCGCCAGCCAGTCTCAATCAGATGTGAAGGCCTCGTCTGAAGGCTGGAGAGTGCCAGCCTCCGCCAATGGTCGGCGTGCCCCGTCACACACCAGAGCAGCCAGCCCGGCCAGCATGCCCCGTCAGATGCCAGAGCAGCCAGCCCGGCTAACATGCCCCGTCAGACGCCAGAGCAGCCAGCCCGGCTAGCATGCCCCGTCAGACACCAGAGCAGCCAGCCCGGCCAGCATGCCCAGTCAGACGCCAGAGCAGCCAGCCCGGCCAGCATGCCCCGTCAGACGCCAGAGCAGCCAGCCCGGCCAGCATGCCCCGTCAGAGGCCAGAGCAGCTAGCCCGGCTAGCATGCCCCGTCAGATGCCAGAGCAGCCAACCCAACCACCATGCCCCGTCAGACGCCAGAGCAGCCAGCCCGGCTAGCATGCCCCGTCAGACGCCAGAGCAGCCAGCCCGGCCAGCATGCCCAGTCAGACGCCAGAGCAGCCAGCCCGGCCAGCATGCCCAGTCAGAGGTCAGAGCAGCCAGCCCGGCCAGCATGCGTGCAGGGCCATGTGCGGGCGCGTCCGTCACAAGTTTCTCCACCGGCCTCCCCTGAGAGTTACGCTAATTTTGCAACTCACGATTTTAGTGATAAGTTGCATTATTAGAAGACATTAACCCTGAACGTGCTACCAGCCCTTTGCTCTCGCCTCCACACCTCGTCGTAAGGTGTCCTGCAGAGATCTCGGATCACGGAACTCAGTCACTCGAGACAGTGGTCGCCACTGACTCCCGACTCCTGGCACCCGGCACATTCGGCTCAGGACCCGCGGACTCAGCCGCTAACTCCTGACTCCCGGCACCCGGCACACGCAACTCAGGACCCCGCGGACTCCCGACTCCCGACTCCCGGCGCACCTGACTCAGGACCCCGCGGACTCCGCCGCTGACTCCTGGCACCCGGCACACGCGACTCAGGACCCCGCGGACTCCCGAGTCCTGACTCCCGGCACACTCGGTTCAGGACTCCGCCGTCGACTCCTGACCCCCGGTACACCTGACTCAGGACTCCACGGACTCCGCCGCCGACTCCTGGCACCCGGCTCACTCGGCTCAGGACCCCGCGGACTCCGCCGCCGACTTACGACTCCCGACTCCCGACTCCCGGCGCACCTGACTCAGGACCCCGCGGACTCCGCCGCCGACTCTCGACCCCTGACTCCCGACTCCCAACTCCCGGCGCACCTGACTCGGGACCCCGCGGACTGCGCCGCCGGGCGTCCTGGCGTCCCGCGGCCCGGCAATACGTGACCGCCCGGCCGGTCGGCCGCGCGCGTCACGTGACAGGACGGGTTCGGTGGGCGGCCGCCTTATTTGGCGCCGGGAGCAGCGCCTCGGAATACGCTGTCGTGACCGGCAGGCCTTCGCCACAACATATGCATACATGCATGAGCGCGGCGCGGGCGGCATCTTCGCCAGTCGGCATGTCCAGTCCCGGGGTGCAGCGCTGCGCCGCGGCTCACGGCAGGGCGGCGACGCTTCCGGCCCGCACCGGTACCGGCCGAGCTGGTGAGGTGTGGCACCTCACCGGCGCGCGCCAGCGCCACTCGGGAAGGAGCGGTGAACGACAGCCGGCGGAAAGTTGGCTGTAGCGGATGATCTCGATCTGCGCTGAGCACCGCAGCAGGTGAGGCCTGCAAGCTTTTTTTAGAAATCTGTCGGGAAACCAGGGGTGGACCACGATACGATTGGTGTGGCTCAGTCAGGGAGGAAACGCAATGTCAGTCGTGCTGCAGACGGCGGCATGTGCCTATATCGATCAGTTGCGCTCTCTAGAGAAGAGCCGCACAGGCTGTGGACCTACTTCGCAATGCTGCACAAGTATGCGCCAGATCATCGACCTTTCTCCGCGGCATCGTTACCTCAACTGTACAACTGCATTGTTGTCTGCCTGCGCTATTATCCACAAAGCGGCGATGCAGATGGTCCTGACCGTAATCGCATACCTGCCTTCTGCCCTTAGCCTGCACCGGTGACTGTTGACGTTTGGCTGCAGCTGCACGCGGTAAAGATTACGCAGTGAATCGATTGTCTGCATGTTTGAATACATTCAGGTGGACGGCGTTAGCATGGGGAACCATACCAGCGTGGTCCTTGACCTTCCACGCAAGCGACCCAAGTTAGGAACTAAATCTGGCTCCATGTACTCGATCTACTCATAGGCGTAGGAACGTCTCAAAAAGTGGGCAGCAAAGCTCAGGATGCACTTAGGTAACTTTTTCTGGAAAGCGAGTCCGATGACCGGGGAGGGGGGGGGGGGGGGTAGGGATGGAGTTTACTATCACTCTTTATTCAAATGTCATGGCTGCTATGCTATGCTAGATTTACATCTAAAGCTGTTCCCTGCTGGTGCACAATCTTGCCCATTCGACGCATCTATGCCATTCAGCAAATAAGGCTACGCAGCTTCCCAAGATTATTCGTCCATTTTAACATTGTCGTTTCTGGCGAGGCGAAATTCCACTAGCGGGTAAGCATTTTGGGTCATTAAGGAGGCATCTGCCTCCACAGGGTAGATGCCAAAATACTGCCTGGACATAGGCTGTTGGGAATTTCGGACGTGAATCGATGGCTCACACAGTGACATATTTTTTATGCGCCTTGATTTCGCTGACTTCTTTCCAAAAGATAAGAATTGTCACAGTATTCTAGGCGGAAGCAAATTCGAAAGCTAGAAATTGCCAAAAACAATGTGAGAAAAAACCGCAAAACTGGAGATTCTCTTTTAAGAGCCAAGCCACATAATGAAGGCCTGTCTGTCACATGTTTCTTATCTGGACCCTGCTTTCGTCCGCCGCCAGCGGCCACTGCCCCGGCCCGACTGTCTCCCGCATGACTGGCTGAACTGATCGCATGGCTGCTTTGTCGCATATTTCTGGATCAGCATTACTACCAATTGGTGTTTGAAACATTTGTTGGACACCTGTAACAGTATCTTTTTCCCAATTATCTTCCCTCACATGACACCACAGCAGAAAAATAGCCTCCGGGCAGCTGCCTGCCTCAGGTATGAATCGGCCCAACGGACATTTCATTGCCCATCATTCAACGTAGACAACTTTGCAAACCTACAGAATTCAGAAGCTATGTCAGAATTTTTATATGGGTTCTGCAGACATTAAGAACATCGCGAAAGTAAACTAGATCGATATGTCTGGTCAAAATTTGAAGATAAAAGTTTGATTGCAGATCGAGTGGTCAGCAATGTGTATCAACAGGCCAAGCTATGCTTGTCTGGAAATGTTCACTATTCAGTCAGAATCGATTAGCGATACAATTTATGTTACGCGCTTTTCAACATGCGCGCCCTCAAATATTAACAACAAAAACCTCCACACCAGGCGTTGCAGTCTCCATTGTCCACGGAGCGTCAGTTTAGCGACTAATTTGTAGTCTTGGTCTACCAGTGGACGAAAATGGTGACACTTCTGAAATTATTACCTTTCAACACATTAACCGATGAATAGTACAAGTTATGTGACGTAATTTTGTGCATGCGCACCCGAAGATCTTAGAAACAAAACCTCGCCCCGGGCGTTGCAGTCTCCGTGAGCCGCGCATCGTTGGCTTAGCAGCTAATTCTGAGCCGTGGCCAGCGTGTGGACAAAAATGATGACGCTTCTGAAAGCAGTATTTTTTAACGCTTCATGACATCAAATCTTACATTTAGAAGGCAATCTGGGCTCATATTTCACGTGCGCGATTTTTAGACTGATCATGGGAGCGGATTGGCTCTTAAACCACCGCGCAGTGCGGCTGGTATCTGGTGGTGGAACTGGAAGGGTAAAGGTAGATTCTCTATTTTTTGTGTTTCTGTTACTATCAACCTGTCCAGAAGACAGATTAACACGTGCCCGGGTGAAGGGGTTAAATTGCCCCCCCCCCCCCGAAGGTTTTTCCAGAATGGTTTCCGAACGGCGCGGCGTAGCCCCGCCAAATTTTGCATAGCTGCAGATAATTGAATAGCAGATCGTTTGGCATCAAAAATTTAGATGTACCTTGTGAGGTCGCTGACGTATGGCAGGCCAAAGTCACTGCCATGGTTTCAGTGAAGGCCATCTCTAGGGAATCCTTTAATCTGATCCAACAACGAGTGTTACACGAAGCCATACATCTCTGCGATACTTTCTTAGGCAACACAACAGTTGAATGAGCAAATCAAATTGACCTAGGGTCAGGTATGAAGATCACACCAAGGTCCAAACCAACCTGTTATGTTACTTTGGGGCTTGCTGTATAGGATAGTTTCTGGTGCTCATTTCGAGTTTATTGATAGCAGGAACCGCATTATACACCTTCCATGAACTTCTTAGAGGTCAGAATAGGTCACTGACCTAAACTGACCCAAGTCAACATTTTGTTTTAGGAGCATACTGCCTAGCGTAATCTTTGTCGCTTAGTCAAATGCAAAACTCAAAGTAATCTCGTATGGTTTTGGTCACCTTGACCTTCAAAAGGTCAAACAAGGTCATGGACCTTGAATGAGAATGAGACCTTTTGCTTAGAAACGATTATCTAGGTTCTGGGGACACTTTGGAGACCAACCTTGAACTTGACCTTGTTTGACCTTTTTGACCCGAAGGTTATGACTTAGGAACCTGAAACTTTAACCTAAGTAAGTTCACGTACAGGTCAGCACACCCTGCAAATTTGGCGTCTTTAGCTTTCTTAGTTCCCGAGATCTCAGTAGCGTGACATTGCCCCCACCCGAGCGAAGGATATTTAGCCGGCCACCTGGGCGCGCGATACACGGCGCCCGCCGTCTGGTGTCACTTGCAGTGACCAACGCCGTTCGGTTTTACGGAAGCTGCAACCGAGATCATCGCTGTCCTTGCTCTCGAGGCTGCGGGCGGGCATGCTCAAACCTTTTGATGCACTTTTTCACTAGTCCATTCTGAAAAAATGAATGTTCTTAGGCAAACATGGGATGGTCTTGTTTTTTGTTTTTTCATTCGTTTCGACCTACTCTATTCAACAATAATGAGACCTCCACTTTACTCAACGATAATGAGACCCCTTACTTTCTTCCGAGCTTGAGTAGAACACCAGGGGTACATTGCCATTTCCGGTCAAGGGCTGAAGGGCCACCCCGCCCCGTCGCGAAGTGTCTTCTGGCTGTCGTTGTGGCGACAGGGAGCAGGTTCTCCTGGTCCATCCGGAGGCCAGAAGAAGCATATATCATCACATTGTTCAGAAGACCTCCCTGACAGGGGAGGCCTTCTGACCCATGCAGTTGGCCTTGGATCAGCGCAGAAACCTTCAACGACGCAACAACATCCCTGATCACCACAGGTGATCCAATAATTGTCACACAGACTCCGGTTCCATGTTTTTTGTGTTCTTTAGAGATATTGAAGACTCCCTGAACGTAGATTGTAGACTTTGTGGCATGGTCTGAACATGTGCGCTCGCAAGTCATAGTAACAACAGCCTCGATACCGGGCGTTGCAGTCTCCATAGGCCGCGCGGCGTTGGCCCGTGGCACAGTCTTAATCTGAAAAGTGTGTGTGGGGGGGGGGGGCAGTTAACACTGCTGCCCCTCCCCCCCCACCTTCAAAAGTGGGGGAGGCATGGCCCCCCTGCCCCCCTCCCCCATGTTCCTACGCCCATGTATTCGCTATCCAGGCTAAAACCATGCGTAGCTGCACATGTCACGTGTCATTTGGGCGGCAGCATTAGAGTCTCGGGGTGAGCGGGGCAGAGTCCAACTAACTCTATCCAGGCCTGGAGACCTGGAGTCCGACTAACTCTGTCAGGGCCTGGAGACCTGGAGTCCCACTAACTCTGTCAGGGCCTGGAGACCTGGAGTCCAATTAACTCTATCTTATGTGTCATACCGGGGGTCTGAGCCCGAAGAAACGTTCCCATATTGTACCAGTGCTGAAGACATAAATAAAGAACAAAGACAATAGTACTGGTGAAGTCCCGCTGTACACAATTTGACGTCACAAATGCCATTTTATGCTGTCACTAGACGCGATTGCACTGTTCTGGTCGTTCCGACCTTACCTAGTTACGTTCCTTCTTTGTTTGCTTGCATGCATGTTGGCATCCCGCATGCTCACGATGAAAAACAACGATTCCAAGTAGATTCGATAGGCACGAACGTGAGCCTCGCCGCAGACTTCAGAGGGGGGCCGTTCAGGCGCCCACCGGAACACCGCCGCGCGGCTGAAGCGCGACAGATGTCAACCACCAGCGCGATAGGCCCCACAGTATTGTAATGCCGCGCCGCCAACGCTGGGCCGGCGCTGCAGCCGCGATGTCTGTCAGCGCCGGAAATGCCGGGAGTGGGCGGGCGGCCGGGGAGCTGCAGCCGAAGCTTCCCCTCTGGCAGCGGGGGCCTCGACGCCAGCAGCACGTTCAGCTGGCGCCGGACGGCCGGTGCATCCGACCGCTGCGTCACCGTTGTTCAAGAGCTTTGCTGCCCTCGGCACGTCCAGCGAACTGGGGCCGGTGGTCATGTCCGCCCACTGGTTGGCCGCAGGAACTACTTGGCCCCGCTATGGCGGCAGAGCATCGAGGCGTCTAGAGCCGCCACGTGCTGAGAGTTACCCGACATCCGTCGGGCCCACTCTCGTTTGCTAGTGGTTATCGTCAGGGCAAGCAGACATGGATTACCCGGTGTCGGCATGGGCGGACTGGTCATCTGACCTCAGGCGGGTGCGACAAAGGCCGACGCCGACAGACGCCGGGGGTCAGCTCTGGTACACGAAGGTCGCCCGAGC
The DNA here is from genome assembly GCF_011947565.3 of Pollicipes pollicipes. Lineage (NCBI taxonomy): Eukaryota > Metazoa > Arthropoda > Thecostraca > Pollicipedomorpha > Pollicipedidae > Pollicipes > Pollicipes pollicipes. The sequence continues at coordinate 37,552,241 of NW_023597054.1, read as the reverse complement.
TCAGTGGCAGCTCAGTCGGAGGAGATCCAACGAGTATTCGATCGCGTACTCAAGTGCGTGCATTCATCGCTGGTTTGGTCGGGTCCGATGACGCATACGCATCGTAAGCGACCATGTGCTCCGAAAGAGCACACAAAAACAGGGCATCTCAAGTATCCGAGCCTGCGCCGGGCTTTGTCCGCCTGTCAACCTCCTCGTTCACGTCCGCATGGGCCGCCCGGTGCCGGGTCAAGAGCACTGGGACCGGCCGCGCCGGCACGAGCGGCACGACAGCTCGCGAGGAATGACGTAGAACGGGTGCTGCTGACATGCGCCGGAACCCGGTCGGATTAGCCGCCACTCGCGACGGGCGGCCCGGTCTCGGCGGCGAGCGGCCCCGGCCGGCCGTCGCGCGACGCGGTCAGCGGTCGGCTGGGCTCGGCGCCGCGGAGTCCAGGACTCGCCAGCCGTCCGCCACATCTGCATGCCGTGACAGCACGATAGAGCACCGAGGCTTCGCGGCCGCTCCATCCCGGACGGGAGTCGGCTGTCAGTTTGGGCCGAAATTTGATGGCTTGACCCTGGATGTTGGAAGGCGCGGATGGGGACGGCGACGGGCGGGACGTAATGGTAGCGCCGCCGGCCCGGGCCGTCCACTATCCATCAAGGCCATCGAACAGGCGCCGTGACACGTTCTTGATACAGGTACGCGCCGTGGCGGCCGCAACGGTCCAACGGAAAACGTGAGCGGCGGTTGGCTTTCCTCGCCCTGTTCACCGCTCAGGTGCCGGTCTGTGGGCACTTCTACGACTCTGTGGTAGTCACTCTTAGGACTCTGCCAGAGCTTATCGACAGAGCTGTCGGTCCCCACACGGTCGTGCTGATTAGAGGGGTCAAGCATATATGCGAAAGTCACGTGTGTTTTGGCACGGACCGGCTGCTGCGAACACCGCGCTGAGGGATGCCGGGCGACCATTGGAATTTAGGCTCAGGAATGGGGCTGACACACACAGGCATGTTCCATTTCATTCAAGAGGAGTCCATTCCATTTCATTCCGTTCAAATGCATGTAAAAACGCCCACGTTTCGAAAGAGAGACGAGTTCGTTAATCTTTACGAGGAGCTAAGACACCATAGACAAAGTCGGACATAAGCGAACATAAAACAAAAGTGTGAATTGGAAGAAACAAATGCCAATAATTTTACAATATTGATTCAACTTATTTGAAAAGGCATTACCACGTTCGAATTATTTGTGCAGCTTTTTAACACCGATTTTCTCCGCAAATGGTCATAAAATCGGGTCGAAAACTCAAATCATGGAACGCTTGTGTTTAGCCTTTGTTATTTCACAAGCTGAAGACATGAGCTTATTAAAGAGCCACGTTGTTTAGCTACCTTTTTATGCATGATCTATCCAAAGAACCGTTGAACATTTCGACTAGGATTCGCCAGATGGATATATCTACTAACCCAGAAACATTTAGACCTAACGCTCCTGCCCCCTTCATGTTTAGACCGGAGCTAATCACCAGAAAATATTACCCCTGGCCTCTGAGCGACGCCAGGGACCGCACAGCTCAGAACATTACCTCTCGCCTTAAAGCGACGCCAAGGAGCGCACAGCTCAGAACATCACCCCTCGCCTTGGAGCGACGCCAGAGCGTACAGCTCAGAACATTACTCCTCGCCTGGGAGCGACGCCAGGGAGCGTACAGCTCAGAACATTGCCCCTTGCCTCTGAGCGACGCCAGGGACCGCACAGCTTAGAATATTACACCTCGCCTCGAAGCGGCGCCAGGGAGCGCATAGCTCAGAACATTGCCCCTCGCCTCGAAGCGGCGCCAGGGAGCGCATAGCTCAGAACATTACACCTCGCCTCGAAGCGACGCCAAGGAGTGCACAGCTCAGAACATTGCCCCTCGCCTCGAAGCGGCGCCAGGGAGCGCATAGCTCAGAACATTGCCCCTCGCCTCGAAGCGACGCCAAGGAGCGCACAGCTCAGAACATTGCCCCTCGCCTTGGAGCGACGCCAGGGAGCGTACAGCTCAGAACATTGCCCCCTGCCTCTGAGCGACGCCAGGGAGCGCACAGCTCAGGATATTACACCTCGCCTCGAAGCGGCGCCAGGGAGCGCATAGCTCAGAACATCTCCCCTCGCCTCGAAGCGACGCCAAGGAGCGCACAGCTCAGAACATTGCCCCTCGCCTCGGAGTAGCGCCAGGGAACGCGTACAGCTCAGAAAATTCCCCCTCGCATTGGAGCGACTGCCAGGGAGCGCACAGCCCAGCGGAGCGCGCTACCGAGCCGCGACATTGCCATTTAGTTTTGCACTGGGCGTCGACAATCAGCCGCGACGGAGTCACTGCTAACAGGCCAACAAACAGACCACTGCCCACATTCAGGCCGGCGCCTGCCACTGGCAGCTGCGTTGCCACCGGCGCCGCAGCGTGCTCGGCCGGCCGGCGGTCGTCCGTGAGGCCTGTGACGTGACGCGCGCTCGCCGCGGCGTCCACACCACGCGCCGACCTCGCGGGTCCACCGCGCCATGGCGTTGGCCATCTGTGCCGACCCGTGCTCACATGCAGCCGAAAAAGAGACACGCAAGGCTGTCGAGTACCAGCTGCACATCAAAAGCGTTGCCACTTCCATTTACGTCGTTTTGCGTCCGACTTGCAGGCGCGGGCCGCTGCAGCGCGCAGGACGACAGGTGACCGCAGAACTAGCGCAGTATCAGCGCGCCGATCACCAAAATAAGGCCGCAGATCAAACAGCCGACGACGTAAACAAGCCCAGTGCATTGCCCGCTGCGGATGGGCGATCAGAGTCTGTCACGCCGTGGAATAAATACAGTTTGCAGCCCAGAGATTCCGAAGACCATTCTTGCGTATAATGTTAACCAACACTTTGTGCTTGTGTATGACAATAACCGAGTATGTGTTTTAGAGGCGCCGAGCTTTCGTGCCACAGGCGTCCGACCAGCATTCACTAATAAACGGAAGCCTCGAGCATGAGTCACAAAATGCGGCATTGCTAGCCAGGTGCGACACCAGGATTTAATGCCTGGAGGGAGGGAGGGGATCTATCTAACGATCTGGCCACACAACTGTTATTCTGATGGGCAAAACAAAGCGTCTGGGATTCAAGCCACTGGGGTAATGTGACCGACGCTGCGACACCGGGTGGGAGGGGGATGACAAGATCCGAGGAAGGGGACGGGGGCCCCGGCCCCTGTTGGTGATGTTCCTATCCGTGACCGCACCTGACGATCCGCCCTTATCCCCTCCCCCGTCTCCTGACGCCACTCGGCAGCAGTACTCACCCAGTGCCCCGGTCGACGCTCACTCCCCGCCACACGTGCGCCTGTACTGACCACAGCCAGGTGGGCACGCCGGCGCCACGCGAGCCGGAGCCGCCGGCGTCCCTCGGCCGGTCGCAGTTTCAGCCGCGCCCGCCAGGTGGCCGACCACAGTTCTAACCAAGCCCGCCAGGCGGCATTTCCAGATGAGTCACCGAACGGCAAGTGGTCCGCCAGGCAGCATAGGTAACATTCAAGCTTACATGGTCAGGGTCAGCGGAAATCTGTCAGGAAATCAGCGGAATGCATAATGCACCGAGACGGCCGAGCGAAAGCCAATTGCTGGAACGGAAACGGTGATCAAAACCTTCAGTCCTGTATTCGCCCTCCTGGCTGCATACGCAGGACCTGCCGGGGAGCTCGTGCCTGGAGCAACGCCCGCCACTAATATAATGCTGTACCGCCGGTTTGCTTAGCGCTGCAGCGTGGAAAGGCACGTCACGAGCCTTATAGACCGATCATGACTTTGTTTCATGGTAATTAATTTGACGTGTATTCGAATTGGACTGCTCAGTCATGGATGCAGTCAATCATTTCTAACGTGTGCAATTTAGTCTTACATCACGTAAATAGCCTTTCATACAAATCGATAACTCAGATTCGCCACCCCAAACACACATGAACACCGTGTTGAAGGTTCTTTATTGAGACGTCTTTCACATGACGAAATCATTAACGCTAGCGGCCAAGCGATTGTAGCGCCAACGAAATCCACACATGCCAATCAGACTGCGTTCCACCTCGCAGAGCAGCATCACGCAGTTCCAGCACTACACTGCAACAACGTCCGATGCATGAGCACATCGCTGAGCGCAGCATTCACATATCCATATTCGAATCCCCATTATGAGAAGCGGCCATACGCCGTCGATAACAGACGCAAATAGGACATGTGTTCACAACTAGCACATTCAACACATCATCGCGCCCGGTTACGTGGAATGGTCGGCGCCCTCTACTGAGTACTATTGGAGACATGTCCGGTTCGGAGAGCGGCGCAGGTCGTGTCCGCTACTCGGCCGTGGGCACGTGCAACGGCTGCCTGCGCGGGTCGTGTCCGCTACTCGGCCATGGGCACGTGCAGCAGCCGCCCGCGCGGGTCATGTCCACTACTCGGCCGTGGACACGTGCAGCGGCCGCCCGCGCGGGTCGTGTCTACTACTCGGCCGTGGGCACGTGCAGCGGCTGCCCGCGCGGGTCGTCGAACCGGTCCATGGTCGGCACGCTGGCCAGCATCGCCAGCGACCAGACGAGAATGACAAGCATGATCAGCGACAGGAACAGTCCCGACCAGATCGGGATGGTGAAGAACGGCGTGCAGTCCCAAGCGCGGCCGAATGAACTGGTCTCGTTCACCATGAACGCCTGCACCTGTGGGGCCGGACCGGAGCAGTGTCAACGTCCCGCGCGCGTGTATGTGGCCCGGCTGTGCGCCTGCCCAGCCAGGTCACCTGGCCAGTTGAGGACAGACACTCACTAGCCAGCGGCCGGGCCGGGCCGCCTGGCCAGATCAGGCCAGACGCTTACTGACCAGCGGCCGGGCCATCTGGCCAGGTCAGGCCAGCTACTTACTGACCAGCGGCCGGGCCACCTGGCAAGCCCCCGGCTGATTCCCGGCTGCTGGCCGGTGGGTGACGCCAGACCGCGTATCATCAAGCGGGGTCACCGACCACCGCGTGACCGCCGCTCGGCGACCGACAAGCGCCGGCCCAACCCGAGCGCGCGCCGCACACCACCCACCTGGAAGTCGGGCAACTCGAGCGAGCTCAGGCTGTTGGCGTCGCTGCTGTTGCTCTCTGCCGCCCACTTGCGGCTGGTGCAGTGGTAGGAGAAGCCGCTCGGTGCGTACACCTCGGCAAAGTCGAGCGTCACGTTCATGTCAGTGGCCGTCACGCCTCCGACCGAGCCCGAGTAGAGCAGCGTCACCGGCGTCAGCAGCCAGGCCGACACCTTGTCATCGGCACCTTCCCGCTTCGACATGTGGCCCAAGAACGTGTACCTGGCGCAGCGAAGCAGGGCCTCGTCACCGTCACCGCCACCAGCTCGTCAACGGAACTGGTGGACGGCGGCTCTCTCACACGTGCACTCTCCGTGCTCGGCTCTGGACAGTATGGAGAGCTTCACATTGCAGAACTTTCTGCTTCCTATAACTGACGAAAGAAAACAAGCATCCCACTGAATCTGCTAAATGATATCATCCCGCACATGCTTGACTGCACGACAGATTCCAGATATTTGGACAAAATGGGCCAAATCTCCCTCCCATCCCACTGTGATGGCCCAAATCTCCCTCCACACTCCACAGTGATGGCCCCATCTCTCTCCTTCATATTCCAGTGATGGCCCAAATTTTCCTCCACATCCCAGTGATGGCCCAAATCTCTCTCCACATCCCACAGCGATGGCCTAAAGCTCCCTCCAATCCCACAGTGAAGCCCAAATCTCCCTCCACATTCCACAGCGACGGCCTAAATCTCCCTCCTTCACATCCCACGGTGACGGGCCGAATCTCCCTCCACATCCCGCAGTGACGGCCCAAATCTCCCTCCACATCTCACAGGGACGGGTCAAATCTTCCTCCCTCACATCCGACACAGTGTACAAACACGCGCCGCTCCTTCTGGCCAACCTATTCTGGTCCGCCAGCGAAGCCCCAGCCGGTGCCGGCCTCTGACGTGCCTCTGATGCCACTCAGTCCGCAAGCGGGACCGGACGCCCCCCTCCCCCCCCCCCCCCTCCGCTCCGTGCAAAGCGCCGCCACTCACGTCAGTGTAACCTTGGACAGGTCGTAGTCGCTGCCGGCGCTGCTCCCGGTTACGCTCTCCCAGACGATGGTGGCCGTCTGGACGCCGGCGCCGTCGCACGAGCTCGAGTTGGACGTCACCAGGGAGGCGTTCAGCGACACCGTAATGCTGCCAGGATCGGGCGCGGGCATCAGCGCCAGCGGCTGAGCTCCGCACAGGGCCAGGGCGTGTTGGGTGTGCAACTACAGATGCCGGACACGACAAACACAACGCCTTGGAGGCGAGTGCGGCCGAGTATCTTATGACTCCATCTGCCGCTGGAGCAGGTGGCGGCGAGGGAGTGACGATTCCCGACGCAGGCGTGCATAAACTTTTTTATCTGTGAACACGTCTCACAGAGAAGCAACCCACAGCCACGCATGGTTCGGTGGTATGCCCTTGGATATCCACCTGTGCATTTGGACAGATGACACAATTATTCATTTCTTTACGTGGTGGCCCGATCAATTATAACCGCATGTAAGCGCTTTACACAATGAGACGTTACACCAGGTTTTAACGCCTAACGCGTGTAGGCCGGTGGCATTCAGTCTGAGCATATCACGCTGCCATTTGAGCTGTTCTACCCATGTCATGGCATAGTGGGATACAGAAAGACGGGTTGAACTGGAACCGGCAAAGGGTTTGATGAAAATCTGCGTAAGACCTCCGAACGCAGACTGTTGCAGCCAGACTGCTACAAACGCAAAACAGCTGCTTTGAACCGCTCTGGCTCTCGCCAGCAGATAACAGATCCCAGCGTCAGCTGCCACTCACGGATCTGTTGAATCCTTAGGGGTGAAGCGCATCACTGGGGGCGCCGAGGTGTAGATGTAGATACAGTTCATGTCGAAGAAATACTCCCTGCCCGGCTCGTCGGCGGCGGCCGCCTTCAGACTGCGCGTGGCCCGGCCCTCGGTCTCGCCGCCCTGGCGCGGCACCAATGTCGTCAGGCGCCGGCCGCCGGCCGCCGGATGGCAGCGGGCCCCTCGACGTGTACACACGCACGCACGCGCGCGCGCGCGCACGCACGCACACACACGCACGCACGCACGCACGCACGCACGCACGCACGCACGCACGCACGCACGCACACACACACACACACACACGCGCGCACACGGGCGCACCACGTGACAAGCAGCACACAGCCAGCTTTGAGCGAGCTTGCTCGTGGTCGCTGCTCGACGCTATAAAACACTTGGTAAGACCAAGGCCTGGCCATTCGCGGCAGAAATACGCCGGCCTCTCAGTTATCCCGCTAAAGGAAGATGGAATCCAAAGCATAATGGACATGCTATTTAACGTATCTCTCATTGTTTCCAGACATCCTGAGTACGCTATCCGCACACACACACACACACACACACACAAGACAGATAGGACTAGAGCCAGACCCGACTCAGGGGAGGGAGTTGCCTAGTAGCCTACTGACCATGGTGGTGTGCTTGCCAGTGAGCACGGCCGAGTACTTGCCAGTCAGGCTCTTCACCTTGGTCAGCACCTGCGAGACAGCGGCGTCTGGTGCCGCCAGAACACGCATGTCACTACACCCACGTCTGCACAAGACATCCAGGACTGAGGAGATGGCATGCCCCCTGCCCGAGCGGTGAGAGCCACCGTGATAATTTTGGCAAAGAGAATTGGAGACGCCTTAGACCGCATCATCACAACATCATTAGCACAATATGTATCACCTAATCTTCTCCTCTGAACCATGGAGAGGACTTGACATATTTTTTCAGCAAATGGGTTAAGAGGGTTACATACAGATGTCTTGCATGTCAACCTGCTGAGCTTCCCTGCCTCATAGCTCATAGCTTGATGAATATCAGACTGAGATGTCACCGACTTTACCAGTGAAAACAGCCAAAATACCAACTGCCTCCCCCCATTCCATACATTGACACATCACTGGACGGACAAGCAGCAGGCAGTTAGGCTGCTGCATGACGGCCTGGTGATCAGTGCAGAACACCGCCACCTGCCGGCAGTGACCCGCACTGCCAGTCACTGACCTGCCTGGCGGAGTGCCGTGGCACGATCAGCACCTGGCTTGTCATTCAGATACACCAGGAAGAGGGTCTTGCGTGCGGCAGGCGCCAGTTTCAATGCTGACAGGTTGTTCAGGTCGACAGTGACACGAGCGTAGGTAGACAGGAGTGCTGGCACCTGGGGCAAAGGGAGTGGGGCTGGTACCAGCCAGTTGTGTGCTTCCCAGCAGGCAAGCAATTCACTGGTGGTCAGTAAGTCGAGCAGCAGGCAAACCTGTCTCAACATGACCTGTGCAATTGCTTATGAAACTAATTGTTTTCAAATGGCACCATCCTGCATTTCATAGGGTTTGGAAGCTAATACAAACCAAATAAACATGACATCATTTAAACTCAGGCCAGGAGGTCTGAGTTTAAGTCTAAATGCTTCTCAACTTGACTTAACCCAGGTCAACTCACGCTGCAGGGGGAGCCTTACTGGGGTGGCTGTGCACAGCAAAACCCCCCACCCTCCACATTCCTGTCTGATAAAAGGGCCTCCTGTCAGGTGCAAGGACCAGGCAAAATTATCCTGGCACACCTGCCCCACACAAAATTATCTGTTGGACTGGACAGCACAACTTGGGTGGTGGATTTGGGCTACACATGGCAAGCTTTGCCTGATGGTGCTCTGAACCCAAAGCCATCCACTCTACCCATTCTGAATGGTTACAACACAACTAGATAGATGTATAGGGAATCAAGTACTTATTCTAAGTAGCATACACATGAGTATCATGATGTTAATATAAATGCATATACCTGAGATGGATCAGCCATGCTTGGAGTGAAGGCACTTTGAGATGATTCAAATTCTTGCTGCAAATGAGAGAGAGCTTCTGGATATCCACTGAAGTCTTCTACATTGAGCTGAAAATGTTTAACACATTTAAGTGAGGTTACCACATAAGATTAAAAGCAGATGAAAATATAAAAACAGCCTGCTTATCTTTTAATGTAGTTTTGAGCTGCACATACCAGTCTGTACTATCTCAATTACTACTATAATACCACTAATAGCATTATAACCTTCCTCCACAAAGTGCCTAGACATTGTGTAAAATAGCTTCTGGTGATACCTTACACACCTCCTAAGACTACAGTTTTACAATGCCAAAAGAGAAGTTCATCACTAAATTAAAGCAGAGCCTAAGCATTCACACAAAGACTTTGCATTTTATAGTGCAGGTGCAATGCACTTAGACAATACTAGGTGTAGGTACACATTGGTACCTAATGTTAGAAAAAATCATTGTACATCACTTGTCATGTTTAAGGCAGCACAAACTATAAATAATCATAAAACAGGTAGATTCATGCTCCTACCTTCAAATTTTAATAACTATAATAGCGAGCTCCTGAGAGCCGCACCCACCCCACCGTCTTGACTCCCCAGCGCCGTTTCTGCATTATCGTTGCATAATTACAATATTTCTGCTTACCAAGAACCATAAAAATGTACAGGGCCAAGGTAACAATAACAATGCAATGAAAAAACGTTTTTTATCATGTCTAAGTACGTTTATGAAATGGACAGGCCAGAATAGTCCGGAATATAGCCTGAACTAAACTAAACTGAACTAAACTAAAGTAAACTAAGCTAAGCTAAGCTAACCTAACTCAACCTAACTGAACCTAACCCCCACACTATCCCCTTCAACCAAGTGTCCCATTGGCATCCATGTTCCATGCCATATATATGTGCCATATTAAGAAGTTTTGTTTAGCCACCATATTCTCATTTTGCTTATTACTCCCCCCCCCAAAAACATCAGATTTCCCTACCATGTTCACTGCTCTGCAAACAGTACAGAAGACTGCTTGGATACACAAGAAACATATTTCACTGGATTCTTGTTACCTTGGCCTCATACATTTTTATGGTTCTTGATGCGCAGTAATGTTGTGATGATGCAGTAATGTGATTACATGTAGCAATGGCACTGGGGGTCGCAGTTGCTGCATGTTTGCGGTGCTCGATTGTTCGCTATTGTAGTTATTTAAGTTCCTAGGTAAGAGTTAAGATGACTTGTTTTACAATTAATTACAATGTGTTCTGCCTTAAAAATGACAATTGATGTACAATGTTCTTTCTTAACATGAGGTAGCAATGTATACCCCGAGCCCATACCAACATAAAAGCATGTAAAACAAAAAAGAGGCACACAATGTGCAACTCTTACTCATGTACCAAATTCCAGATGCTGAATTAACACAAAAAGTTTGAGAAATCACCAACCTCATTCATGACAAACATCACCAAGGCCTCAGCATCCATTGAATCTAGAAGGTTTTGAAGCTGGGAGTTGGACAGTGCTGGAAGTGCTGGCAATTCTGGCATTTTTGTTTCAAGCCTGAGAATATAAAGGATGTAACAGTCAGCAAAACTAAGTATGTACCCATAATAAGCACATCAAGCTTGTTGCATCCATATGGGCATAAAGCACATGACAAAATTAGCATATTGAGAAAAAATAACCCATACCAATAACTCCTTGCACCACACTGCTGAATAATATAATCTTAATTTGAATATATTAGTTGCTTATCCAGTCAACTCCAAGATGTAAGGCCATAAAAATGCTATCATATCCCACAAATTGTGAAAATAACAACACAAGGGTATATACATCACTGAGCTAGACTTTCATTATCTGACAAACACAAAATATTTCTCACCAACTTACGGTGATCACATATCCAGTATTCATGCCTTTAAATTAGCAGATCGTCTACTTACATTGTCGATTCCCACACCAGAACTGGGGCGTTTCTCTCAGCCATAGACAAGCTGGCCATAGCCAGCGCGAACATTATCTTCATTAGACTCATCATGTTTCACTTCTTGCTGCAATTAATATATACGAGCGGCGTTTTTTTGGCACGTTATCGAGCCTTTCAAAGATTACTGGAGTAAGTAAATACTATGACCACAGAACCACTTCGGAACAACCCCACGCACAATCCACAATACAGACATCCGCACCCAGCACGTAAAGAAACGGACTTCTGAAACACTCGCGCCACTCTTCGTCACCATTTGTCCCGTGACCATAAGTATCGATTTGCTGCAGAAATAAATAGATATTTGAAAGGTTTCGTGTTAATGATATCGGACTAAATGACTATTTACTACTTTCATCGCCAATTAAATAATGTCTTACATCTCCAAAAGTATTCCATACTAACTTTACGTTGCCAATGGTTTCAACTAGGAATTATCGATAACGCGCTGGATCACATGATTTTGGTAGGGAACCAGTTACCAAGGAAACTCAAAGCAACGAAAATATCGCTGTATTGCCACATTGTATGAATCATAAACTGGGCACTTCACCACTGACTGGATTAATGTCAGCAATACCGACTTTTTTAAACACAGGCTGAATAGTTCTAAGTCGGAATGTCCACTGCAGCCACCAAGCACACGAAAGAGACATAAAAAGCAGTGAGCATTCTTGAAAGCAACCGATGAAATTCCAACTGCCGACCATGTTGTGGAACCAATTGGCATCACTTCCCCAAATGTTTCAGAACGAAAACGCCGCCATTCACCAGAGATGTATTTTAAGTGTGAGTTGCTGACTCGTGTTGAGTTTCGCGCACGGGTGCCGATTTGTATTCTTTTGTGAGGGCCCTGCCCCCCCCCCCCCCCCAATGTTGCCATGGCCCTCGAATTTTGTTTGGCGGGAATGCTACAATAAACCATGGGTAACTGATGATCATAACACGAAGACTATTTTCTTTGGTCTGTCTGCGTAGTAGCATCTCGTACCACTTTCACAACAAAAAGTCGTGGCTGCTCTCACCAGAAGATGCAAATCGTAACAGTTGAGCTGATTAACGATGCAATAAACTTCACATACCTGGCGCCATAAGGCACACAATGGTTTATGAGGTTAAAGTGAAAAGCTCTGGAAAATGGAGATGGTCTAAGTCATTCATGGCTAACCCCGTCCCCCTCCCCCACAACCAAAATATGTGCCGTCTACCATGACCGCCAAAGAAGAGCGCCATCGGCGCCCTAAGGTAGCGTTTAAAGGGGCGCCTTCACGTTTGCACGGCTTGCACGTTAAGCACGGCTTGGGGTACCCGTGATCATAGAGGCACTCACGATTATAAGCACGACTTGAAATGTCGAGCACTGTCAATATGACCAATGTTTGCGCTATAACATCGCATAACCAGTACCTCCTGGTATATGAAAGGCCGAAAACTCAGCATAAAACCTCTTAACTCATAATTGAGATTATCTTATGACGTCAATAGCTCGCAGTGCTGGAAATCGAATTATCAATCTGAAAATTACTCACTCACCTTGCCAGAACACGTGTACATGCATCTGACATACTCGAGCAGCGAAGGTTGTGTGAAATGCGTTTTCACGTGTCCACGGTGTCGTCGCCCCAGCTTAAACCCACGGTATCCTCCACATCAGCGACGACCAGAGCAGAAAAAAGCCTCCATTCCTCTGCTTCCTGGGTGTGTCAGTGCTCGGCTAGTGTCAGTGCTATATGACATTCCTCTTGTGCTTTCTACTTTGTCAGTATAGGCAGACTGGTACACCGGGCAAAACACGGATTTAAGTGCAGACGACCAGCAGAGCAGGGCCGAACCCGTGACAGGGCCGAATCCGTCACGGGGGTGAACCCGCGATAGGGCCGAATCCGTCACAGGGCTGAACCCGTCACAGGTCTGAATCCGTCACACGGCCGAACCCGCGAGAGGGCCGAATCCGTCACAGGGCTGAACCCGTGGCAGGGCCGAACCCGTGACAGGGCTGATCAGACGTGCCTAGGGTAATGGCAAGCAAAGTCTCTGTGATGCGTCCGCGTATGTATGGTATGCGTGAATGTGCCATGTGAGGCGATTTTCTGAATGGCAGGGCTTTGTGCAGAAACGGCCTGTTAAAAAAAGAAGCCGAAGACCGTGGCATCACGAGCGGCAAAAGCTGCGTCCACGCAACCAGCACCTGGAGCGAGGTGTGGTCGTATAAAATCATCATAGCCGGCTAACACAAGATAATTCAGCATGAGATACCAACAGCATCTAAACACCGTCTTACGTGCTCAACAGCTCATCATCTTAAGATAAAAACCGTCACTTAACACGCACCCCGGTGGCCTGTTGGATGCCTTTCGCTCGGGTGGGGGCGGTCAATTTGACCGCTCCCTGTGAGATCTCAGGTACTAAGAGAGCTAGAGACAACCAAATTTACAGGGTGTGTTGACCTGTACGTGAACCTCCTTAGTTCAAAGTTAGATGTTCCTAGGTCATTACGTTTGGGTCAAATGAGGTCAAACAGGGACAAATTCCAGGTTGGTCTCCGAAGGGTCCCTAGAACCTAGATAACTGTTCTAAGCAGAAGGTCGCATACTCATTGAACGTGAACGTCAATGACCTTGTTTGACCTTTCGAAGGTCATGGTGACCAAAATCATGCAAGACTGCAATATTTTTTGCATTTGAATAAGCGACTGAGATTACGATAGGAAGCATGTTCCTAAAAACAAAATGTTGATCTTGGTCATTTCAGGTCAGTGATAAATTGCGAGTTAAAGTAGTCGATGGGAGGTGTATAATACGGTTCCTGTTATCAATAAATTCGAAATGAGCGCCAGAAAATACCCGATACAGCGAGCCCTACAGTAATAAAATAGGTTGATTTTGACCTTGGTCGGATCTTCATACCTGACCTTAGGTCAATGTGATTTGCTCCTTCAGTTGTCATGTTGCCAAGAAAGTAGCTCAGAGATGTATGACTTCATCTAACACTCCGTTGTTGGATCAGATTGAGCGATTCCCTAGAAACTGCCTTCGCTGAAACCATGTCCTGACTTTGACCTGTCGTACGTCAGCGATCTTACAAGGTATATCTAAATGTTTGGTGTCACATGATCCGCTATTAAATTGTCTATAGCCATGCAAAATTTGGCGCGGCCATGCCGTGTCGTTCGGAAACCATCTTGGAAAATCTTCGGGGCATCAATTTGACCCCAACCAAGCGCGTGTTAATGTATGTATATTGAGGACACCATTCACCGTATTTAGTTGTCGTAAGCGGCGAAACATTGGTCGTAGGAAATAGTACTGAAATGTCTGTTCCAGTTGCATGCTCATATCTAATGTCTTATGATAGAGACGTTTTGACCCTGAGGGAAGAATTATTATGATTGACCTTAATTTCGGCGTGCAACAAATGCGTCTTGGCTGGGTTTCAAAACACGTCAAGCCACGGTTCTCGCGCTGGTCGGCTCACGTTGTATTCCACCGCGCGCTTCACCACATTATCAGGTAGATGAGAGCTCCTAGCATCCGGCGGTTCCGCACGGAAACGGTTCATCACCGCATAGGAATTCCTCATCGCTGCCGAGGTTGGCCTCAGAGCTGCCTCAGAACTACACCCCCCTCGTCAACACCCCGTCGACACATCCTCCCGCCGCCTCGCCAAGAGGTCAGTGGTTCGCCACCGTGCAGCCGATCCAGTCGAGGAAAGCATCCACACGGGTGTAGATGCCTGGAAAGTCGACGTTGCCGCAGCCGTAGCCGAAGGAGACGACGCCTACGGCGAACCAGGACTGTCGGTTGTGCTGCAGGCGTCTCTCCATCAGAGGGCCTCCGCTGTCGCCCTGCCGACGTCAGCAGTCCCAGACGTCAGGCGGTTCGCAGCCGTTGATCGGTGCTGCGTACCATGATACAGCCCAAGCACTAGGGGAGAGGAGAGTCAGCGCACGGCCGCAAGCACTCAAGATCCTCAGTGCATACCAAATGAAACGCTGGGCCCGGCAAGTCTCTAATCATGAAAGCAGTGCTGGGCCGGTTTATGGATGCGTGTCGCTGTCAGTAAAGGCCAAAAGCCCTTAAACGACTGCCTATGCTTCTTGAACACGTGGCACTTCAATGCTTTTTTCGTATGCGACCCATCAGCTGTTTACACCATGCACCAGCTCGGGGCGTTCATAACATACAATTTCACGTCAGCACACCAATAAACGCAATGTAAGGCTATCTTGCATCATAATTTCATCCTTTTTAAACCAATATGGCTCAGTCAGCTAGCCAAACATATCATGCAAAGCAATGCTCCTTCGCACGTCAGCATGGTTCACTGGGCCATCCGCCCCAACCCAGCATTTTGCAACGCACATCCCCCATACGATGCACATGCTTGTCGTTTTGGTACCCACCCTGCATGCATCGATCCCGCCGTTCTCGTCCTCTCCGGTGGCGCAGATGTTCGTGTCGTCCGCGGTCGTGCCCCAGCCGGAGTACGTCCGCTGGCACTGAGCGCGGCTCGTGACGTTAATCCGCGCCCACTGCATTGCGGCTACGTTGTTCCCACCTGAAATGGAAGTGCCGGCACGCTCGAGCCTCGAAGACTCGGTACACTTGCCCGCCCTGCACACCCGCAAAGAGCTTCGCACCAGAATGGGCGGTAGGGCCCCATTATGTGACCTCTGCTAGCCTGCCGTTGTATAACATGTTTTAACAATTTAGATTTTCGGTGATTGTTTTGTTTTTTATTTAAGTGTGTAAACGACGGGATGGTTGATAACGTGTGACATGGTGCTGTCGTTTTGTAATGTTTGAGTCATACTACTAATATTATTATACCGAATCGAACAATAGGTCACTTGTTGGAGTTATTCGTAGATACAATCAGCACAAACATGAACATAAAGCTACTACCGCTTAGCGCCCATGGCACAGCTGGGATTTGACCCCGGAGCCCCGCGTTTGAGTCCAAAGCCATAACTATTCCGGCCATGACGCCCCCGGCATGTCTACGTTCAGACTATTGGAGTTCAGAATACATAAATGCCGTTCTCTCTATTTGTGATAGTACTGGTTTGTTAGTAGCCATGGGTGTGCGAAATTGCAGGAGAGTATGACTGGGGCGGTCATGAGCTTTTAAAGATTTAGGCCCAACCTTCTGATTGAACGTATTTCTGGAATGAGCGCCGACGCTCAATAGTGCAGGATTGCGCAGGGAGGTGCAAGGCACTTCGGACACTGATCTGGATTTTGACCTTGCTTGACCTTATTTGAGCCAACAGTTATGACCTAGGGTCATTAAAATTTGACACAAATGAGCTCACACAGAGTCCTATTTACTCTATGACCGTCCCCTCCCCTTCCCACGTTACCCCTCTCCGCTGAGCGCGTCGCATTCAACCATCCATCGGGCGCCCGCTAATTGTCTGCAATCACAAGAAACCTCGATTAAATATGCAGCAGTGGAAAATCAAACGAGGGGGTACCGGTAATGTAGTGGTTAACGTGTCTGTGTAAAATACCCTGTGTAACCACTGGGCGTCTGGGAAACCACATATACGGGGTTCGATTCCTCGCGGTACCTGGCCTTCCTGCCAGGGTGAGGGGTAGGCGACGCCATTTAGCCTCAGCAGCTGAGTGCGTCGTAAAGCCCCAGTGACACATAAAATCGAATGAGGGACCTGAAGGAGAATGGGAAGAATGGTCTGAGAATGTCCTGAAGGGGAGCTGAGCCATAGGCCTACATCTTTCGAGAAATCACGCCGGAAGGCACGCTGTGCTGCCAACTCAAGCCATCGACCTTCCGCTGGCCGAAAATCAAGCCAGGCACTTATATCCGGCAGGGAATCGAGTCGGAGACCTCTCGCTCGATTCCACTACTAAGTACGGCATCTGGTGACCGGCTTCGTGCCCCACTGTTGGGAACCGCTGCTGGGACCCGCTGCTGGGACCCATTACTGGGACCCGCTGCTGGGACCCGCTGCTGACGCCCGCTGCTGACACTCGTTGCTGGCACCGCTGCTGGGACCCGCTACTGGGACTCGCTGCTGACACCTGCTGCTGGGGCCCGGTGCTTGCACCCGCCGCTTACACCCGCTGCTTACTCCCGCTGCTTACACTCGCTGCTTACACCCGCTGCTTACCGTACTCTGTCGCGCCCCAGCCGGCAGTGTAGACAGGCTGACCAGCCAGGTCAGAGATGGGACGGGCGACTTTGGAGATGCACAGCGGCTTCATCACGGCTGCAAGTCGGCAGGCCTGTGTCGGTCTGTGTCGATGTTGGACGATAAAAACCCGTGGCGGCCATTCGCCGAGTCAAACGGTATGCGACTCTGACCAGGATCAGCAAATGGAAAAAACCGTCTAAGAAAGCATCTCAAACAGACTATAAACTATTTCTGCAGGCTATGTTATATCACGACTACTTCAAGCGTTTGAAGACAGGGTGTGTCATAATAAGCTGCAGACTATGTGGTAGACACACACACCACTGAATGTGATGAGTGCATGTAGATCGCCCCCTGAGATTCTTACACTTACACGTACTACACACCAATGATATTGCTACACTTACCGACCACGAAGCTGCGCTTGATTTGCTAGCATGGAGTCGCGGACGCTAGAAATAAGGACAAGGAAAGCGGTGCGCAACTTTGATAATACTTATACTTTTCCCCTTAAACTCATGGGAAAATTGTCCACCATCCACAGTTGATCTCCGTAAAATTAGCTGAGAGATGTGAAGAAACGAGCCATTCGTATTGCTGCGAGGCGGTTAGGTATGAATTTGCATTTAATAACTGCACTATGTGTCAGTGTGTACGGCATATACAACTGTATAGGCATATATATTATATTATATATATATATATAAGTATATTACACCTCTCTCTCTCTTCTCCCTCTCTCTCTCTCTCTCTCTCCTCTCTCTCTCTCTCTCTCTCTCTCTTCTCTCTCTCTCTCTCTCTTCTCTCTCCCTCTCTCTCTCTATCTCTCTCTCTCTCTCTCTCTCTCTCTCTCTCTCTCTCTCTCTCCTCTCTCCTCTCTTCTTTTGAACTGCGAGGCACCAAGGGCAGGCGGAACGGAGATCGGTGGCGCTGCCTCGAGACGCCGTATTAACCACCGTGTGGTGACGTGAGTGTGACGACGTAAGGCAGCACCAACATGATCACTTTGATTGCATATTGTGTTTATGTTCATCATTGCTGATTACAATGTGTAATCGAAAGAGCTTTTTAACTAGCCTGATAGCTTGGCCCTTTGTTGTTACATACAGCGTTTATCAAGCGTGAAAACCCGGGCATTGAGGCCTTACGAGATATTGAGATGCGTTCGGCGTGAGCTTCAATAGGGCGATGGTCGTTGTAGATTCCATTTGAATTCTCGTCTGAAAATCCGGATGCTTGATGGCTTTCTCTACATCGTACACTCTGGGTGGGTACTGGGGATCTTCATCCGTATGCGTGGCCAGACTCAAGTCCCCTAGGCGTACCTTCACCCTGTAAAGTGGCACAGAAGCTGCATGAGGCTGTTGCACTGTCCTTTATAAGTCCGAAATGTTGGTAACTTGGTAAATATTAAGGGGAAAACTGCGCCACTTAACGCAACAATACTTTTTATGGGCTGTGATGGGGACACAGACGGAAATGGTCCATCCAGAATTTGCACAAACCACTTGGATATGTAGTGGCGACTTTTCGCGTACTTGGCATGCAGTCAGACAACAGCCATCTCTATGTATGGAGGAGATCCGACATCTTGTAGGGAACCAGAACGACGCGGTGATGTCATCCGATCGTTCCTGCCATCCCAGGGGCGCGCATAGAAGTTGGCATGCCAGCGTCGGGTCCCGGCCCAAAACGACTGGCTCAGTGGGTTCGCGAACCAAGCACCGCGTGGGAAGCCCTCCCAAGGTGTTGTGCCCCCTCGCAAAAAGTGATCTTTCTAAAATGACGGAAAGAAAAAGATCTTACCGATGTGCGACCACACATGGTAATACACGGTAAGTCAAAGCAGTACCCCTTGCACTTCTCAACACTATTTGGCTAAAATTTCAGTCAGATTGGACTGCGGTAAAATGAGCCCATATCTTAAGAAAAAAATGGTGCAGGGTCGACATCCACGGAACAAGAATTGCCCATCGAGGGCTAGTTGTCTAACTCGACAATATGGCCCGAGCATCTGCGCGCGCGACTTGCGACTCACGGGCCATCGTCCAGGATGCAGTGGGCGGCCGTGAGTATCCAGCGGTCGCTGATGATGGCGCCTCCGCACCGGTTGATCGGCGCAGACGAGTATTGGAGCAGTTGCCATCCAGGGAGAAGTCGGGTCACGCTGTGCACGTCCTGGCCGTTCACCACCCGCGACGGCGCGAAGTTGGACTGGCCGCAGTCGCGCGGCGAAATGAAGTCACGGCAGCGGCGTCTGGGCGCCTGCTGGTGCAGCACTGCCGGTGGGCGGGGGGACGGTCGTGTGGCAGCCACGCTCCTGCTCGCGACGGACCAGAGACATGCCACGAGCGAAACCTGCGCCGACTCTCACCAGCTGTGACGGTGGAACAGCGGACCCGTAGAATGGCCGACTCGCCCATGGATGTGCATCAGAGCATGGCCAATCCACCGCAAACATGGCTCTGACATCTGACGTCTGACGGTCTGACGTCATGCAGACCCTTACAAAAGACAATACACGGCCCAACTTCGCGCTACAAAAGAGCATGTACGCTCGTCGGCCGTGATGTAGACATCATCACGGTTTTGACCCCGACCAGTATCCGTTACGGGCACAATGGGCTCCCATAACCTTTGGCCGGCGCGCGGGGCAATGTCTGAGGAAGTTTCCAGGTACTCCTTTCCTCATGAGAGCTGCGATAAGCCGGCTGGTTCATTGATGTCATTCAGGTATTCGGTGGCACACGTCGTCACACACCCTTCTATCGAGTGCTTCCAACTAAAGGGGTCTGTGAGCACGCAGAGAACGCAGGGCCAGGCGGGAAGGGGTTCTCAAACGCGTTAAAAGACTTTCTTGCCGCCTGGGCTACTCCGACCCCTAACCGACTGACTTTGTTCGCAGAGAACAGCACAAACGGCAAACTCACCACCAGAGGAGATCTTCCATCTGTCTCGCACTCGGACTGCGGCCATCCGCATAGGTGATGTCTCCACTTCGCAGTGCCTCCTGCAGCGTGGCACACTGGGCGCGGCAGCCGGCACGATCCCCGCTGGCCTTAGCGTTCACGCAGCTCTTGCCACTGTCACTGGCACTGAAGACATCTGAAACGCGTGAGTTCAAGACCAAGAGTCCCTCATGCTAACGCCACGACAGCCGATTGTTGAGAGAGGCACACAAGTCCGTGGTCTCCTTTGTGGGTATTCAAGGGCATTCTACCAGCCGAGATCAGTTTGCAGCAATAACGTAAGGGTCTGGGAGCTAAAGCTTAGTCTTTCTATCCAACAACTTAAGCTTCCATTTGTGTAATACACGTTACGTACCGAAAGGTCAACGGTCCACCCCTCGCCTTACGACTAGGAGTCTGGGCATGGCACTGAACTCTCGAGAAGCTGAGTGGATATCATTTGTATTACTGTTAGTAAAAAGTTCGGAGTTTCCGACTCTGACAGTGCATTATCTATGCACTTTTTCTCGGGGTCGTGTCGGTGAAAGTCTGCTTAGAAGTAACAAAGGACGTTTATTTTCGCAAGACATGCACTCTCAGGTAGGCTCTATAGGCTATTTTTCGTAACTGCGTCGCTCTGAATTGCATTATCATCGTTCTGGATGCGCTGAAAAAGTTCAGGCCATCGGAGGTCAAACTAGGTTTCAAAATTCCAGCCAACGTGACAAGATTCGACCTTTTGAATAACATACGATTTGATTTGAAGAAGTTTTTCAAAGTCAAAGAAAATTATTCACAGTTTTTTTTTTTCGAACGACATTTTTCCATTCATGTATCTTTATCTTTTCTTGAATAAAGAGTGGTGCAAACGGCCCGTACAACAGGCAGTCACCTAGAGATTTGTTACATCCTGCGTGGGCCGCTTCATGTTCGTCATTGTCGCTTCGGGTCGGCAGCCCGTAACACGTGCTGCCTAGGCGGTCGGCATCTTGCCCGCTTTAAGCCTTGAGCTATACCACGATTTTCAAGAGCGTGATGTAACGCACGCTGCGTGCGGATCGCACGTCCAGCCTCATCATGGCTGTCGGAGCTATACCACGACTTTCAAGAGCGTGATGTCGTGACGCACGCTGCGTGCGGATCGCACGTCCAGCCTCATCATGGCTGTCGTCGTCGTGGCTGCCGCCACAGCTAACGCCACTGTCGCAGTCGCTGCTGCTGTCTTGACCGCTGCCGCCTCTCTCCGAGGACCATCACGAGCGGGTCGCAGGAGCCAGAGGATACCAGCGGTTCTCCCAGCGCGTGCACCCGCTGGGCAGGCATACCAGCCAGTCACACCGCCCGTCGATGCCCGTGACGACCGCCACTCCACCCCCACCCCCCCCCCCCGACCGGTTCCACAGACTTGCTTCTGGTTGTGCACGGGGACGTGCTTCCCGGAACAGATATGCCTGGGCGGGCCGACGCTACTGGCCGCAAAAGGTTTTCCTCCCCCCACCCTCCTCCATTAACCAACGTGTTAAAATGCAGCCCCCGATCATGGCTGCACAATAGGGTCCTCTCCGAGCAGCTCGGAGGGTTAGGATTTCTCCGAGCGATATGGCAGCTCGTTCCCCAGCAGCACAGGCCTGTGACATTCAGCGTCGGACCAGGATTTCTCCTCCCAGACAGCGGCATAACCGGTTGCCAAACTCTCCTTCAGCAACGACTAATCCAAATGGCAGACAGTGACAGACCCGGGTAGTGCACGGCGTATGGCGTTGATGCTATACTGTTCTTCTCCAGGGCCGATATCGGAAGGCTCAGGTGCTGCATTCTCCTCCAGCACCAGCATACCGAGGCATCACGCCTCCTTCTCCAGAAGATGTAGGCCCGGGTGCTGCACTCTACCCTCCAGCAGCGGCAGATCCGCGGCCCGCACTCTCTTCTTCCAAAGCCGCAGACCCAGACGCCTTGCTCTCCTCCTCCAGAAGCCACACAATCGGCGCAGTGGTCTGCTCCTCCGGCACTGGCAGACCCGCGCGCTGCGCTCTCCTCTCTAGCACAAGAGGAACCTGGCGGCGCGCTCCAGAAGGGGCAAGCTCGGGTGTTACATCTCCAGAAACGGCAAACCCGTTCTCTTTGTATATCATATATATCTCTATATCTATATATATATATATATTAGATATATATATTATATGCGTTACGATTGGGCATCATGCTCACAACCGCCAATATGAACGACTCGAACAATTGTATTTGCTCGACCTTGATCACCGCATGGCCAATAAATGGCACCGTATTTGCATGACGCTACTATGGTGTTATGGATCTGGATGACCTTGAAATAGTCTCCCCGAAAAATTCCGCACATTTTGCGGGTGTGCAGCTCAGAAACTACAGGGGCCTGGATCTAAGAGAGGAGGGCCGTCAACTGCACCGAATGATCTTGAAGGTGGTTATTTCAGTTCAAACCCCGCTAAATATGGAACGCTCCTTTTACACGCGAGTGCATCAGGTGTGGGGCCCTCGGACATTCTAATCTGGGTTTGTTTGTTGTTTATCCTTGTTTGCATTTTTATCCTTATTTGACATGAAGACCATAACCTAGGGATCTCGAAATTTAGCAACAAGCGAATTCACTTACAGTTATATCTGCTCCATGAATTTGGTGTTTAAGCCTTCTTAGTTGTGAGATTTCAGAGGTCACCGAGCGCTTCGTACAGAGCCGACAACCCTTGCTCAATTGTGGTCATAAGCACAGTATGATTTGGTTATTTTATCCTTTGTATTAGAGCCGTTTCGGTCAGTCATGACCATTTATGGCTATGGGGTGGGTGAGAATGGATGAACGTGGGGCAGGGCTACATACGCCCGGCACCCATCCGAAGAGTCTTGACCTCACAGCGACCTCTTTGCGGAGCGCGTGCATGGTGCTCGGACGGGAGCCCTCACCACGGGCGCTCCAGCCCACTCAAAGCCGGCGCATGCAGCCGCCCCCAGACCAGCGGGTCGTCGCAAGGATGCAGGATGAAACGAGAAAAAAGGTAGAAGGGTCGATGCACATAGTCTGAAATGTTTATTTGGACAATGCAATCAATGCTTGCTTGGAAGAACGAGCATTGATGATATAACCAAGTTGTGTTTGATAAAGTTTTTAAACGGGCACCTCGTATATTTAAGGTCCAGAACTGCCAGTACAAGAACGGAACTCAAACCAGGAGCTTTAGCTCTGTCTTGCTTATATCTTATGTACTACCTCTTTGTATATATTCCACCGTTTTTAGCAGGGCAGAAATAACGCAATTTAGAGAGGCCTCTTAGGCCATTGGTGGTGCTCCGTATGGGTTCGGTTTGGAGAGCTCCACCCCCTCTGGAACGTTGGTGTTGAAAATGCACACCAACCTCTCCACACACCAGTTTTTTTTTATTACTCTAAATTATTTTTTGTGATTTTTCGCCACGAATACTTTTACAGCACATGTCAGGGCATAATTGCGAGAGACGTGGAAGCAGATCAAAGCACTTTGCATCCTATCATGTATATTGCCTGTTTCTGACCTCATTTAAAAGCAATCCCAAGACGTCCTCCCAAGCGTCACATCCCTCACGGTACGTCACGTCACGTTACAAAACGGAAGACGTACTGTTTTTTCAATGAATAGGCTATTTTTGGTTGAAATGCTTCAAAAAAAATTATTTAGAATAAACAACAGCTGCATCTAAACTGCGATAGAAACCTGACATTGGTGTAAACTTCTTCATTAACGTTTTGGGTTTTTGCCGATTCACCCCAACTTCAGAACCAACTTCTACCGCTCCACGCCCCCTTCCTCCATGTATGCCTGCGGTTCATATATTCATTCATGCTTATTGAAAACCGCTTTAAACCCCGCTTACAGTCGCTAAATTGTATCCACGCAATGTAGTTTACATAGATGTCTCCAGCAACAAGAGTTCCTGTATCCAGTCCACCCGCTGCTGATGAGGCTGAGCCCTTACCCGCCCGCTGCCGTTCCTAATCACTTGTACCTACTGGCTGCGAACCCGATGACATTTTTCCGGCACGCTGTGAAACATGAAAACAATTTCAGGGAACTTTACAGAAGAACTTACCTATTCGCCTCGACAATTGTCGAATTAGTCTTAATGGAGGTTATTGTGGCTAATGGATGCGCTAAGCAGAAACATTGCTCAGGATCCGGTTTTTTTTAAATAGGCATCCATCCGTCATTTTACCAACGGCCTACTGACACCCTTACCCATGACCGTAATTTTCCTCAAACCTGTATCCAACCCAACCTGTCACCCTATTCATATGGACACTCCTGTGTTTACCCGACTTGTGAATTAAATACAACAACGCAAAGATGACCAGCATTCTGGCACGATTTCCACTATAACCATGCTCAACCCGAGCATAACTGTAAGTACGTTTTTTATCGTTAAACATTCGAAGGACTTGTGCGCCCTGTGCCCGTTAAGCAGAAGACGTCTCAGCAGCCACCGGCGGTCGGCGCGAGCTGGGCACTCGCAGTTGGCTGGGGAATTTCCGTACCGTGCACCGCATCCGGCTTCTCTCGGGGACAGAAGGAGGGGGGGGGGGGGGGCGGGGCACGCATGGAAGCTGGATGGGAAATGACCACGACAGAGGCGTAGATGCGAGTTAGATGGGTGGGAGCAAGGCACGGAAGATGACTACAGCTACCCCAAAATAGGCAAAAACAGCTATATGCCCCACCTGACCCGTTTTGATCTCAAAGCTGGGAGAGGTAGAGCCCCCCTCCCCCCCCCCCAATTGCATAAGGAACTACCACTGGACCCTGCAAGCTTTATATTTGAAAGATCCGACCACCGTGGCGTCCAAGTGGTAATTGGGAGCATCCATATGGTTTATTGAGCGCTCTCTTACCACTCTGTCCGGACGACAGTATTGAGACCTGGCAGCACCACCGCAGCCATCAGAAGAACAAATGGGCACGTCCCGACGGTTATAACTCCCATTTCTGTACATATCCCGCGAG
>NW_023597054.1:37518799-37526045 GCF_011947565.3 Pollicipes pollicipes | reverse complement strand
CTCCAGAAGGGGCAAGCTCGGGTGTTACATCTCCAGAAACGGCAAACCCGTTCTCTTTGTATATCATATATATCTCTATATCTATATATATATATATATATATCTATATAGTATATATATGCGTTACGATTGGGCAGCATCATGCTCACAAACGCCAAATACTGAACGACTCGACAATTATATTTGCTCGACCTTGATCCACCGCATGGCCTAATGAAATGGCAGGTAATTTGCATGACGCTACTATGGTGTTATGGATCTGGATGACCTTGAAATAGTCTCCCCGAAGAATTCCGCATATTTTTGCGGGTGTGCAGCTCAGAAACTACAGGGGCCTGGATCTTAAGAGAGGAGGGGCTGTCAACTGCACCGAATGATCTTGAAGGTGGTTATTTCAGTTCAAACCCCGCTAAAATATAGAACGCTCCTTTTACACGCGAGTGCATCAGGTGTGGAGCTCTTCGGACACTAAGCTGGGGTTTGTTTGTTGTTTATCCTTGTTTGCATTGTTTATCCTTATTTGACATGAAGACCATAACCTAGGGATCTCGAAACTTAGCACAAGCGAATTCACTTACAGTTATATCTACTCTATGAATTTGGTGTTTAAGCCTTTCTTAGTTGTTGAGATTTCAGAGGTCACCGAGCGCTTCGTACAGAGCCGACAACCCTTGCTCAATTGTGGTCATAAGCACAGTATGATTTGGTTATTTTATCCTTTGTATTGGAGCCGTTTCGGTCAGTCATGACCATTTCATGGCTATGGGGTGGGTGGGAATGGATGAACGTGGGGCAGGGCTACATACGCCCGGCACCCATCCTAAGAGTCTTGACCTCACAGCGACCTCTTTGCGGAGCGCGTGCATGGTGCTCGGACGGGAGCCCTCACCACGGGCGCTCCAGCCCACTCAAAGCCGGCGCATGCAGCCGCCCCCAGACCAGCGGGTCGTCGCAAGGATGCAGGATGAAACGAGAAAAAAGGTAGAAGGGTCGATGCACATAGTCTGAAATGTTTATTTGGACAATGCAATCAATGCTTGCTTGGAAGAACGAGCATTGATGATATAACCAAGTTGTGTTTGATAAAGTCTTTAAACGGGCACCTCGTATATTTAAGGTCGAGAACTGCCAGTACAAGAACGGAACTCAAACCAGGAGCTTTAGCTCTGTCTTGCTTATATCTTATGTACTACCTCTTTGTATATATTCCACCGTTTTTAGCGGGGCAGAAATAACGCAATTTAGAGAGGCCTCTTAGGCCATTGGTGGTGCTCCGTATGGGTTCGGTTTGGAGAGCTCCACCCCCTCTGGAACGTTGGTGTTGAAAATGCACACCAACCTCTCCACACACCAGTTTTTTTTTATTACTCTAAATTATTTTTTGTGATTTTTCGCCACGAATACTTTTACAGCACATGTCAGGGCATATATTGCGAGAGACGTGGAAGCAGATCAAAGCACTTTGCATCCTATCATGTATATTGCCTGTTTCTGACCTCATTTAAAAGCAATCCCAAGACGTCCTCCCAAGCGTCACATCCCTCACGGTACGTCACGTCACGTTACAAAACGGAAGACGTACTGTTTTTTTCAATGAATAGGCTATTTTTGGTTGAAATGCTTCAAAAAAAAAATATTTAGAATAAACAACAGCTGCATCTAAACTGCGATAGAAACCTGACATTGGTGTAAACTTCCTTCATTAACGTTTTGGGTTTTTGCCGATTCACCCCAACTTCAGAACCAACTTCTACCGCTCCACGCCCCCTTCCTCCATGTATGCCTGCGGTTCATATATTCATTCATGCTTATTGAAAACCGCTTTAAACCCCGCTTACAGTCGCTAAATTGTATCCACGCAATGTAGTTTACATAGATGTCTCCAGCAACAAGAGTTCCTGTATCCAGTCCACCCGCTGCTGATGAGGCTGTGCCCTTACCCGCCCGCTGCCGTTCCTAATCACTTGTACCTGCTGGCTGCGAACCCGATGACATTTTTCCGGCACGCTGTGAAGCATGAAAACAATTTCAGGGAACTTTACAGAAGAACTTACCTATTCGCCTCGATAATTGTCGAATTAGTCTTAATGGAGGATATTGTGGCTAACGGATGCGCTAAGCAGAAACATTGCTCAGGATCCGGTTTTTCTTTTAAATAGGCATCCATCCGTCATTTTACCAACGGCCTACTGACACCCTTACCCATGACCGTAATTTTCCTCAAACCTGTATCCAACCCAACCTGTCACCCTATTTCATATGGACACTCCTGTGTTTACCCGACTTGTGAATTAAATACAACAACGCAAAGATGACCAGCATTCTGGAACGATTTCCACTATAACCATGCTCAACCCGAGCATAACTGTAAGTACGTTTTTTATCGTTAAACATTCGAAGGACTTGTGCGCCCTGTGCCCGTTAAGCAGAAGACGTCTCAGCAGCCACCGGCGGTCGGCGCGAGCTGGGCACTCGCAGTTGGCTGGGGAATTTCCGTACCGTGCACCGCATCCGGCTTCTCTCGGGGACAGAAGGAGGGGGGGGGGGGGGGGCGGGGCACGCATGGAAGCTGGATGGGAAATGACCACGACAGAGGCGTAGATGCGAGTTAGATGGGTGGGAGCAAGGCACGGAAGATGACTACAGCTACCCCAAAATAGGCAAAAACAGCTATATGCCCCACCTGACCCGTTTTGATCTCAAAGCTGGGAGAGGTAGAGCCCCCCTCCCCCCCCCCCAATTGCATAAGGAACTGCACCACTGGACCCTGCAAGCTTTATATTTGAAAGATCCGACCACCGTGGCGTCCAATGTGGTAATTGGGAGCATCCATATGGTTTATTGAGCGCTCTCTTACCACTCTGTCCGGACGACAGTATTGAGACCTGGCAGCACCACCGCAGCCATCAGAAGAACAAATGGGCACGTCCCGACGGTTATAACTCCCATTTCTGTACATATCCCGCGAGCAGCGCGGTGAAGCATCCTCCATGCGGCACGTCAGCTTACTTTGCCCGGACGACACGGCTGCCAGGCCGAGGACAAGTAGAGAAGTCGACAGCATGTCGCAGCGCCGATGAGCCACGCCGCCGCACTGAGCTGGACTGACCAGCCGGGACTCTGTCACGGAACGACGTCAACCTGTCGTCCAGAGGCGGACTCAGGGCGTCGCCGGGAGCGGGCGATCAGTAGGCGGTGGAGTCGAGGAGTTGGCGAACCATACGGGCTTTAAGATGGACTTTTGCACCAACGCAAAGCGCTTAGCAATTCCTGTACCAAATCGCCAGCACGCGTGTGCACTCCTTACGCTCGTGCATGCCTGCTGTGAAAATTTCAGGCTCGTGTTGCCCGCTTTTTACCTGCAAAAGGGTTAACAAGCAAAAGGAGAGAAACAGACGGACACATATGCAGACAGACGCACATTTTCGTAAATAGAGCAGCATGTGATAGTCTCGCACACACGGGGCCGGTACAGAAATGTTGTGCACCCCGTATTGTAAACAGCTATATTCTGCAGTCTGGGGTCAAAACTTGGCTCTAGCAAAGAGCACTTGAGTTTAACTAAAAACAGTTGGAAAAATGGATTTGTGTGCAACTGTCGGCATGACAGCAAGGTCGGCGAAATACGTAGATTTTGCTTGTATGTTACCGAGATGTCCTCCATTAGTTTTCTTGAAATGACCCAGCACTTTTCTGTTGCTTTTGTAACTTAGAGGACTCGGTGAGTCGACATACAAGTATACTTTACTAATAGTACGCCAGTTCTCTTGACTCGCTTTCTCGGAGCTGCGGCGGACAGTCGCCGACTCTTGTCAGCCCGACCGGTTCTCGGCAACGTGCTGATGACATAAGCCTTGGGATGAACACGTTCAATCGCCTGGTAGGTAGAACGGCTTTGACAGTTCGCTGCTTTCCAGGAATTTAGCAACGGCCAGTGGCGTAGCCAGAGAGTGGAGCCTTGAAATCAGGCGCCCTGCGGGCAAAAGTCACTGGACTCTTGCCATTAAGACGTCCGTGAGACGACCCCAGCACGCACGCACAACGCATGCACGCGCGCACGGACGCACACACACACACACACGCGCGCACACACACACACACACACACACACACACACACACACACACACACACACACACACACACACACACACACACCACACACACACACACACACACACACACACACACACACACACACACACACACACACACACACACACACACACACACACACACACACACACACACACACACACACACACACACACACACACACACACACACACACACACACACACACACACACACACACACACACGAATGTTTTTCCAAAGAGACTTTCCAGGGACAGAATACCCGCGCCAACCTTTGCTGTGCTGTATGAAGTTAAATAGTCCATCTCTTAGTATCAAGATATTAGATATATCTTGTAAGGCCACTGGCCTATGGCAGATTCAAGTAAGGCTACGGCTATCAGCGAAGGGGCGTGTAAGATGTGCAGGAGACAATGACTTACGCTATAAAACATTGTACAAGGACGATTGGTACAGGCTGGGGGCAATTACGGAAATATGAATGCACGAACATTTTGCGGTGTCTGTGGTACTGCATAAGCATTTTATGTGACATGGGCCCGTTTTTTCATGCAATCCAAGCTAGACACCTGTTTACTTCCATGAACGAGGAAAAGACGTGCCTCTCTCGTGCCTTCATGGACCGGGTTTCCTGCCCCACGATGTTGCCATTCCCAAGCGTTGACGGGAAATACCTGTTGTAATCATACCGTGCGTTAAAGACGTTCCTGCGACAACCGCACTCCGATTAGAATCAAGTAATTGAAAGCTGTTCTGTGATTGGTCAGCTGTAAATGTCCGCGCTAAAGATGGCGTCTAATTTTGCCATGTCCATACATTATGGATGTCTTGTTTGATCAGTGACGTCCTGGCCAATCAGCTGTTAGCAGCTCGCTGCAATCCACGCTTTGAATTGTATGTTGAGTTGGGATTGTAAAATACTTTTTTCAAATCAGCCTCTAAACATATGAGGGAAGCCATTTTCAGACAGTTAAATCTGAACAATGTTCCAAAGCGCGCACCTTTTTGAACAGTGTGGCTGCTCAGGGACAGCCTAGTTCTCAAATTCAAGGCACGTTCAGTGGTGTTATTTTTGTCAGAATTCTTGTGTGTTTAGGGTATACACAAAAAGGTCAAATTTTAACAGTTCAGGCAGTTATCTCTCTGAGCGGGCAGCAGGGCCATATGACAATGGGCATTAACATGGTATTGGTGGCTTCAAGCAAAGCTCTTAGCCTGCTTGTTATGTGGCCGTAGAAGAATAAGATTTTGGTGGTGGGGACGACAATACCTAACGGTGAAAATATTGCAAAACTGCGCAAAATTGGGCATTAAACAAATCCCTGCGATACCAGCAGCTTGATGGTATGCATATCAACGTGATGTGAGCTTATCTGACCTTTTGCTTAACTCCATCTAACATCGTTTTGACCTTTCCGCTCACCGTTTGACCTTGATGAAGCGAAAAAAGTTCGAGCCATGTGAATACAAATGAAAGTACCAAACAAGCCTTTCCGTCACAACATTACTTTACAAAGTATCGCTTTTCACACGTAATCTACTGCACGTCACCACACATCAAAGCTCGTGCAGTGCATGCTTATCGCAATGCTGGCATCCTACTGATGGTTTTCCACCTCCTGCAAAAGCCATAGAAGCCGATCATTGCCAAAGTCATTGTCGTCATTGGGGATTTACTGCAACATTGTTATGATCTACTGTTGCAGCATTGTATGACACGCTGACGAACGTGGTATTGAGAATGGTGTACTCAGGACTGAGAACGATCGCCAAAGTACGTTTGGCCTGGATGCCCCTAAGCGTTGTCTGATTGCCGTTTTTCTGCAGTTCACGAACGTGTGCCCCACAGACCTGAAGAGACCATCTCAAAGCTGCTCCCAGTCGTCTTTCCGAGGCCTCGCGGGTGTCGCCACTGGTTCCCAGTCGTCTTTCCGAGGCCTCCCGGGTGTCGCCACTGGCTCCCAGTCGTCTTTCCGAGGCCTCGCGGGTGTCGCCACTGGACCAAGCGAAGACCGGATGGGGCGGTGTTCAGCAGCTGAACCGGCAGTGGCCCAGCTATAACAGCCCTACCTGGAGCACGGTGTGTCGGCCTCTGTCCAGCATCGGGGCCATCTGTTCAGCGTCTGGCAAGCGTGGGCGCCCGGTCGGGTATCCCGCGCTCCGCCAGCAGCAGGCGACCTTGCCGGCAGCTGCTGGGCCAGTGTCGCAGCCCTAGCAGCAGCGCACGCGCCGAGTATGGGATGGCACCAGCACCAACGGTCCGAGTCCGACCCCTTGCGCAGGCTGGCTTTGGATGGGGGCTAGCAAGCAGTCTGAGACCGAGGACAGGGCTCGGATGCTGGCGCTTGAAGCAGGCCTGCGGTTATCTCAGGAGGTGCTGGCGCGGCAGGATAGCCGATAGATGGCTCGGTTTCATCAGACAGCTGTCATTCTGGGCTTGACCGGGAGCGGTCTGGCAGGCCTTTAAAGCCGAGGGTTCGGCTCGCCGCCAGTGTGAGGCGCAGTGCGTGAGTGCTTATTCATGCTTTTGGATTGAACGGATCGGGTCATTGGGCTGAGCCGGACGGGTGAGTCCAGTACCAGCAGTCGCGATGTCGTTCATTTGGTATTGTTCTGTAGTGTGATAAAGGACATTTTGAGAAGAAATATTTGTATGGCGATGTTGGAGATCATAGCAACAGCAGAGGGTCGCGATCACAAGTTCATTGTGCTGGTTCCCTGAGCGTACGCGTTGCTAAACGTAACTGCTCATACGCTGTCATGTTGGCTTGTCCTGGCTTGCCTGCCGTCACTGCTCGACAGCTGGCGCCACGACGCAAAAGCTATGTACATGTACAACGCATCTAGCGGCGCTCCGTGCTTTATGCTTGCTTGCTATGCATGCTTCGAAAACTGGCGTCACTTTAAACGCATGCGCTTCAGGATGGACCAGTGCTTCTGCACCCCCAGAAAGAAGGCCCAGAGCCTAATAGGGTTACTACTACGCGTACGGCGTAGGCCAAATAAAAACAGCAACAACATGTGTGGACTTATGTTTAGGTGTGTGCGTGAGCCTGTGCATATGCGTGCGCGCGCGTATGTGCGTGTGCGTGTGCGTGTAAGAGCGAGAAGAAGAGAGAGAGGGAGAGAGAGAGAGGAGAGAGGGGAGGA
>NW_023597054.1:37474745-37517799 GCF_011947565.3 Pollicipes pollicipes | reverse complement strand
CGACACCCGCGAGGCCCTCGGAAAGACGACTAGGAGCCAGTGGCGACACCCGCGAGGCCTCGGGAAGACGACTGGGAGCAGCTTTGAGATGGTCTCTTCAGGTCTGTGGGGCACACGTTCGTGAGCTGCAGAAAAACGGCAGTCAGACAACGCCTAGGGGCATCCAGGTCAAACGTCTTTTGGCGATCGTTCTCAGTCCCAAGTACACCATTCTCAATACCACGTTCGTCAGCGTGTCATACAATGCTGCAACAGTAGATCATAACAATGTTGCAGTAAATCCCCAATGACGACAATGACTTTGGCAATGATCGGCTTCTGTGGCTTTTGCAGGAGGTGGAAAACCATCGGCAGGATGCCAGCATTGTGATAAGCATGCACTGCACGAGCTTTGATGTGTGGTGACGTGCAGTAGATTACGTGTGAAAAGCGATACTTTATAAAGTAATGTTGTGACGGAAAGGCTTGTTTGGTACTTTCATTTGTATTCACATGGCTCGAACTTTTTTCGCTTCATCAAGGTCAAACGGTGAGCGGAGAGGTCAAAGCGGTGTTAGATGGAGTTAAGCAAAAGGTCAGATAAACTCACATCACGTTG
This sequence comes from Pollicipes pollicipes, assembly GCF_011947565.3. Lineage (NCBI taxonomy): Eukaryota > Metazoa > Arthropoda > Thecostraca > Pollicipedomorpha > Pollicipedidae > Pollicipes > Pollicipes pollicipes. The sequence continues at coordinate 37,517,201 of NW_023597054.1, read as the reverse complement.
ATATGCACACCATCAAGCTGCTGGCATCGCAGGGATTTGTTTACTGCCCAATTTTGCGCAGTTTTGCAATATTTCCATCGTTAGGTATTGCCATCCCCACCACCAAAAACTTATTCTCCTACGGTCACATAGCAAGCAGGCTAAGAGCTTTGCTTGAAGCCACCAATACGATGTTAATGCCATTGTCATATGGTCCTGCTGCCCGCTCAGAGAGATAACTGCCATAATTTCAGCTTTTTGCGTATACCCTAAACACACAAGAAATACGAGAAAAATAACACCACTGAGCTGAGGATAATTTTTGAGACAAATTTGAATTGGAAAGCTAGACTATCCCTGAGCAGCCACTCTGTTCAAAAAGGTGCGCGCTTTGGAACATTGTTCGGATTTAACTGTCTGAAAGTGGCTTCCCTCGTATGTTTAGAGGCTGATCTGATAATTTTTTACAATCCCAACTAACATACAAATCAAAGCGTGGACTTCAGCGAGCTGCTAACAGCTGATTGGCCAGGACGTCACTGATCAAACAAGGTATCCATAATCTTCGGACATGGCAAAATAAGACGCCATCGTTAGTGCGGACATTTACAGCCGACCAATCACAGAACAGCTTCCAATTATTTGTCTCCAATCGGAATACGGTTATCGCAGGAACGTCTGCTTTAACGCACGGTGTGATTACAAGTATTTCCCGTCAACGCTTGGGAATGGCAACATCGTGGGGCAAGAAACCCGGTCCATGAAGGCACGAGAGGGGCACGTCTTTTCCTCGTTCATGGAAGTAAACAGATATCTAGCTTGAATTACATGAAAAAAACGGGTCCATGTCACATAAAATGCCTATGCAGTACCGCAGATACCGCAAAATGTTCGTGCATTTATATTTCCGTAATCGCTCCCAGCCTGTACTAATCGTCCTTGTTGTGCAATGTTTTATAGCGTAAGTCATTGTCTCCTGCACATCTCACACGCCCCTTCGCTGATAGCCGTAGCCTTACTTGAATCTGCCATAGGCCAGTGGCCTTACAAGATGTATCTAATATATTGATACCAAGAGATGGACTATTTAACTTCATACAGCACAGCGAAGGTTGGCGCGGGTGCTCTGTCCCTGGAAAGTTTCTTTGGAAAAACATTCGTGTGTGTGTGTGTGTGTGTGTGTTGTGGTGTGTGTGTGTGTGTGTGTGGTGTGTGTGTGTGTGTGTGTGTGTGTGTGTGTGTGTGTGTGTGTGGTGTGTGGTGTGTGTGTGGTGTGTGTGTGTGGTGTGTGTGTGTGTGTGGTGTGTGTGTGTGTGTGTGCGTCCGTGCGCGCGTGCATGCGTTGTGCGTGCGTGCTGGGGTCGTCTCACGGACGACTTAATGGCAAGAGTCCAGTGACTTTTGCCCGCAGGGCGCCTGATTTCAAGGCTCCACTCTCTGGCCACGCCACTGGCCGCTGCTAAATTCCTGGAAAGCAACGAACTGTCAAAGCCGTTCTACCTACCAGGCGATTGAACGTGTTCATCCCAAGGCTTATGTCATCAGCACGTTGCCGAGAACCGGTCGGGCTGACAAGAGTCGGTGACTGTCCGCCGCAGCTCCGAGAAAGCGAGTCAAGAGAACTGGCGTACTATTAGTAAAGTATACTTGTGTGTCGACTCACCGAGTCTTCTAAGTTAAAAAAGCAACAGAAAAGTGCTGGGTCATTTCAAGAAAATTAATGGGGGACATCTCGGTAACATACAAGCAAAATCTACGTATTTCGCCGACCTTGCTGTCATGCCGACAGTTGCACACAAATCTATTTTTCCAGCTGTTTTTAGTTAAACTCAAGTGCTCTTTGCTAGAGCCAAGTTTTGACCCCAGACTGCAGAATATAGCTGTTTACAATACGGCGTGCACAACATTTCTGTACCGGCCCCGTGTGTGCGGACCATCACATGCTGCTCTATTTACGAAAATGTGCGTCTGTCTGCATATGTGTCCGTCTGTTTGTCTCCTTTTGCTTGTTAACCCTTTTGCAGGTAAATAGCGGGCAACACGAGCCTGAAATTTTCACAGCAGGCATGCACGAGCGTAAGAAGTGCACACGCGTGCTGGCGATTTGGTACAGGAATTGCTAAGCGCTTTGCGTTGGTGCAAAAGTCCATCTTAAAGCCCGTATGGTTCGCCAACTCCTCGACTCCACCGCCTACTGATCGCCCGCTCCCGGCGACGCCCTGAGTCCGCCTCTGGACGACAGGTTGACGTCGTTCCGCGACAGAGTCCCGGCTGGTCAGTCCAGCTCAGTGCGGCGGCGTGGCTCATCAGCGCTGCGACATGCTGTCGACTTCTCTACTTGTCCTTGGCCTGGCAGCCGTGTCGTCCGGGCAAAGTAAGCTGACGCGCTGCATGGAGGATGCTTCACCGCGCTACTCGCGGGATATGTACAGAAATGGGAGTTATAACCGTCGGGACGTGCCCATTTGTTCTTCTGATGGCTGCGGTGGTGCTGCCAGGTCTCAATACTGTCGTCCGGACAGAGTGGTAAGAGAGCGCTCAATAAACCATATGGATGCTCCCAATTACCACATTGGACGCCACGGTGGTCGGATCTTTCAAATATAAAGCTTGCAGGGTCCAGTGGTGCAGTTCCTTATGCAATTGGGGGGGAGGGGGGCTCTACCTCTCCCAGCTTTGAGATCAAAACGGGTCAAGTGGGCCATATAGCTGTTTTTGCCTATTTTTGGGTAGCTGTAGTCATCTTCCGTGCCTTGCTCCCACCCATCTAACTTGCAACTACGCCTCTGTCGTGGTCATTTCCCATCCAGCTTCCATGCGTGCCCCCGCCCCCCCCCCCCCCCCCCCTCCTTCTGTCCCCGAGAGAAGCCGGATGCGGTGCACGGTACGGAAATTCCCCAGCCAACTGCGAGTGCCCAGCTCGCGCCGACCGCCGGTGGCTGCTGAGACGTCTTCTGCTTAACGGGCACAGGGCGTACAAGTCCTTCGAATGTTTAACGATAAAAAACGTACTTACAGTTTGCTCGGGTTGAGCATGGTTATAGTGGAAATCGTGCCAGAATGCTGGTCATCTTTGCGTTGTTGTATTTAATTCACAAGTCGGGTAAACACAGGAGTGTCCATATGAAATAGGGTGACAGGTTGGGTTGGATACAGGTTTGAGGAAAATTACGGTCATGGGTAAGGGTGTCAGTAGGCCGTTGGTAAAATGACGGATGGATGCCTATTTAAAAAAAACCGGATCCTGAGCAATGTTTCTGCTTAGCGCATCCATTAGCCACAATAACCTCCATTAAGACTAATTCGACAATTGTCGAGGCGAATAGGTAAGTTCTTCTGTAAAGTTCCCTGAAATTGTTTTCATGCTTCACAGCGTGCCGGAAAAAATGTCATCGGGTTCGCAGCCAGCAGGTACAAGTGATTAGGAACGGCAGCGGGCGGGTAAGGGCACAGCCTCATCAGCAGCGGGTGGACTGGATACAGGAACTCGTGTTGCTGGAGACATCTATGTAAACTACATTGCGTGGATACAATTTAGCGACTGTAAGCGGGGTTTAAAGCGGTTTTCAATAAGCATGAATGAATATATGAACCGCAGGCATACATGGAGGAAGGGGGCGTGGAGCGGTAGAAGTTGGTTCTGAAGTTGGGGTGAATCGGCAAAAACCCAAAACGTTAATGAAGAAAGTTTACACCAATGTCAGGTTTCTATCGCAGTTTAGATGCAGCTGTTGTTTATTCTAAATAATTTTTTTTGAAGCATTTCAACCAAAAATAGCCTATTCATTGAAAAAAACAGTACGTCTTCCGTTTTGTAACGTGACGTGACGTACCGTGAGGGATGTGACGCTTGGGAGGACGTCTTGGGATTGCTTTTAAATGAGGTCAGAAACAGGCAATATACATGATAGGATGCAAAGTGCTTTGATCTGCTTCCACGTCTCTCGCAATTATGCCCTGACATGTGCTGTAAAAGTATTCGTGGCGAAAAATCACAAAAAATAATTTAGAGTAATAAAAAAAAACTGGTGTGTGGAGAGGTTGGTGTGCATTTCAACACCAACGTTCCAGAGGGGGTGGAGCTCTCCAAACCGAACCCATACGGAGCACCACCAATGGCCTAAGAGGCCTCTCTAAATTGCGTTATTTCTGCCCTGCTAAAAACGGTGGAATATATACAAAGAGGTAGTACATAAGATATAAGCAAGACAGAGCTAAAGCTCCTGGTTTGAGTTCCGTTCTTGTACTGGCAGTTCTCGACCTTAAATATACGAGGTGCCCGTTTAAAAACTTTATCAAACACAACTTGGTTATATCATCAATGCTCGTTCTTCCAAGCAAGCATTGATTGCATTGTCCAAATAAACATTTCAGACTATGTGCATCGACCCTTCTACCTTTTTTTCTCGTTCATCCTGCATCCTTGCGACGACCCGCTGGTCTGGGGGCGGCTGCATGCGCCGGCTTTGAGTGGGCTGGAGCGCCCGTGGTGAGGGCTCCCGTCCGAGCACCATGCACGCGCTCCGCAAAGAGGTCGCTGTGAGGTCAAGACTCTTCGGATGGGTGCCGGGCGTATGTAGCCCTGCCCCACGTTCATCCATTCTCACCCACCCCATAGCCATAAAATGGTCATGACTGACCGAAACGGCTCTAATACAAAGGATAAAATAACCAAATCATACTGTGCTTATGACCACAATTGAGCAAGGGTTGTCGGCACTGTACGAAGCGCTCGGTGACCTCTGAAATCTCAACAACTAAGAAAGGCTTAAACACCAAATTCATGGAGCAGATATAACTGTAAGTGAATTCGCTTGTGCTAAATTTCGAGATCCCTAGGTTATGGTCTTCATGTCAAATAAGGATAAACAATGCAAACAAGGATAAACAACAAACAAACCCCAGATTAGTGTCCGAAGGGCCCCACACCTGATGCACTCGCGTGTAAAAGGAGCGTTCCATATTTTAGCGGGGTTTGAACTGAAATAACCACCTTCAAGATCATTCGGTGCAGTTGACGGCCCCTCCTCTCTTACGATCCAGGCCCCTGTAGTTTCTGAGCTGCACACCCGCAAAAATGTGCGGAATTTTTCGGGGAGACTATTTCAAGGTCATCCAGATCCGTAACACCATAGTAGCGTCATGCAAATTACGTGCCATTTTATTGGCCATGCGGTGATCAAGGTCGAGCAAATACAATTGTCGAGTCGTTCATATTTGGCGTTTGTGAGCATGATGCCCAATCGTAACGCATATATATATATATATATATATATATATATATATATATATAGAGATATAGAGATATATATGATATACAAAGAGAACGGGTTTGCCGTTTCTGGAGATGTAACACCCGAGCTTGCCCCTTCTGGAGCGCGCCGCCAGGTTCCTCTTGTGCTAGAGAGGAGAGCGCAGCGCGCGGGTCTGCCAGTGCCGGAGGAGCAGACCACCTGCGCCGATTGTGCTGGCTTCTGGAGGAGGAGAGCAAGGCGTCTGGGTCTGCGGCTTTGGAAGAAGAGAGTGCGGGCCGCGGATCTGCCGCTGCTGGAGGGTAGAGTGCAGCACCCGGGCCTACATCTTCTGGAGAAGGAGGGCGTGATGCCTCGGTATGCTGGTGCTGGAGGAGAATGCAGCACCTGAGCCTTCCGATATCGGCCCTGGAGAAGAACAGTATAGCATCAACGCCATACGCCGTGCACTACCCGGGTCTGTCACTGTCTGCCATTTGGATTAGTCGTTGCTGAAGGAGAGTTTGACAACCGGTTATGCCGCTGCTGGAGGAGAAATCCTGGTCCGACGCTGAATGTCACAGGCCTGTGGCTGCTGGGGAACGAGCTGCCATATCGCTCGGAGAAATCCTAACCCTCCGAGCTGCTCGGAGAGGACCCTGTTGTGCAGCCATGATCGGGGCTGCATTTTAACACGTTGGTTAATGGAGGAGGGTGGGGGAGGAAAACCTTTTTGCGGCCAGTAGCGTCGGCCCGCCCAGGCATATCTGTTCCGGGAAGCACGTCCCCGTGCACAACCAGAAGCAAGTCTGTGGAACCGGTCGGGGGGTGGGGGTGGAGTGGCGGTCGTCACGGGCATCGACGGGCGGTGTGACTGGCTGGTATGCCTGCCCAGCGGGTGCACGCGCTGGGAGAACCGCTGGTATCTCTGGCCACTGCGACCGCTCGTGATGGTCTCGGAGAGAGGCGGCAGCGGTCAAGACAGCAGCAGCGACTGCGACAGTGGCGTTAGCTGTGGCGGCAGCCACGACGACGACAGCCATGATGAGGCTGGACGTGCGATCCGCACGCAGCGTGCGTCACGACATCACGCTCTTGAAAGTCGTGGTATAGCTCCGACAGCCATGATGAGGCTGGACGTGCGATCCGCACGCAGCGTGCGTTACATCACGCTCTTGAAAATCGTGGTATAGCTCAAGGCTTAAAGCGGGCAAGATGCCGACCGCCTAGGCAGCACGTGTTACGGGCTGCCGACGAAGCGACAATGACGACATGAAGCGGCCCACGCAGGATGTAGACAAATCTCTAGGTGACTGCCTGTTGTACGGGCCTTTGCACCACTCTTTATTCAAGAAAAGATAAAGATACATGAATGGAAAAATGTCGTTCGAAAAAAAACTGTGAATAATTTTTCTTTGACTTTGAAAACTTCTTCAAATCAAATCGTATGTTATTCAAAAGGTCAAATCTTGTCACGTTGGCTGAATTTTGAAACCTAGTTTGACCTCCGATGACCTGAACTTTTTCAGCGCATCCAGAACGATGATAATGCAATTCAGAGCGACGCAGTTACGAAAAATAGCCTATAGAGCCTACCTGAGAGTGCATGTCTTGCGAAAATAAACGTCCTTTGTTACTTCTAAGCAGACTTTCACCGACACGACCCCGAGAAAAAGTGCATAGATAATGCACTATCAGAGTCGGAAACTCCGATTTTTTTCTAACAGTAATACAAATGATATCCACTCAGCTTCTCGAGAGTTCAGTGCCATGTCCAGACTCCTAGTCATAAGGCGAGGGGTGGACCGTTGACCTTTCGGTACGTAACGTGTATTACACAAATGGAAGCTTAAGTTGTTGGATAGAAAGACTAAGCCTTAGCTCCCAGACCCTTACGTTATTGCTGCAAACTGATCTCGGCTGGTGAGAGTGCCCTTGAATACCCACAAAGGAGACCACGGACTTGTGTGCCTCTCTCAACAATCGGCTGTCGTGGCGTTAGCGTGAGGGACTCTTGGTCTTGAACTCACGCGTTTCAGATGTCTTCAGTGCCAGTGACAGTGGCAAGAGCTGCGTGAACGCTCAAGGCCAGCGGGGATCGTGCCGGCTGCTGCGCCAGTGTGCCACGCTGCAGGAGGCACTGCGAAGTGGAGACATCACCTATGCGGATGTGCCGCAGTCCGAGTGCGAGACAGATGGAAGATCTCCTCTGGTGGTGAGTTTGCCGTTTGTGCTGTTCTCTGCGAACAAAGTCAGTCGGTTAGGGGTCGGAGTAGCCCAGGCGGCAAGAAAGTCTTTTAACGCGTTTGAGACCCCTTCCCGCCTGGCCCTGCGTCTTCTGGGTGCTCACAGACCCCTTTAGTTGGAAGCACTCGATAGAAGGGTGTGTGACGACGTGTGCCACGAATACCTGAATGACATCAATGAACCAGCCGACTTATCGCAGCTCTCATGAGGAAAGGAGTACCTGGAAACTTCCTCAGACATTGCCCGCGCGCCGGTCAAAGGTTATGGGAGCCCATTGTGTCCGTAACGGATACTGGTCGGGTCAAAACCGTGATGATGTCTACATCACCGGCCGACGAGTGTACATGCCCTTTTGTAGCGCGAAGTTGGGCCGTGTATTGTCTTTTGTAAGGGTCTGCATGACGTCAGACGTCAGACGTCAGATGTCAGAGCCATGTTTGCGTGGATTGGCCATGTTCTGATGCACATCCATGGGCGAGTCGGCCATTCACGGGTCCGCTGTTCCACCGTCACAGCTGGTGAGAGTCGGCGCAGGTTTCGCTCGTGGCATGTCTCTGGTCCGTCGCCAGCAGGAGCGTGGCTGCACACGACCGTCCCCCCGCCCACCGGCAGTGCTGCACCAGGCAGGCGCCCAGACGCCGCTGCCGTGACTTTATTTCGCCGCGCGACTGCGGCCAGTCCAACTTCGCGCCGTCGCGGGTGGTGAACGGCCAGGACGTGCACAGCGTGACCGACTTCCCCTGGATGGCACTGCTCCAATACTCGTCTGCGCCGATCAACCGGTGCGGAGGCGCCATCATCAGCGACCGCTGGATACTCACGGCCGCCCACTGCATCCTGGACGATGGCCCGTGAGTCGCAAGTCGCGCGCGCAGATGCTCGGGCCATATTGTCGAGTTAGACAACTAGCCCTCGATGGGCAATTCTTGTTCCGTGGATGTCGACCCTGTGCCATTTTTTTCTTAAGATATGGACTCATTTTACCGCAGTCCAATCTGACTGAAATTTTAGCCAAATAGTGTTGAGAAGTGCAAGGGGTACTGCTTTGACTTACCGTGTATTACCATGTGTGGTCGCACGTCGGTAAGATCTTTTTCTTTCCGTCATTTTAGAAAGATCACTTTTTGCGAGGGGGCACAACACCTTGGGAGGGCTTCCCACGCGGTGCTTGGTTGCGAACCCACTGAGCCAGTCGTTTGGGCCGGGACCCCGACGCTGGCATGCCAACTTCTATGCGCCCCCTGGGATGGCAGGAACGATCGGATGACATCACCGCGTCGTTCTGGTTCCCTACAAGATGTCGGATCTCCTCCATACATAGAGATGGCTGTTGTCTGACTGCATGCCAAGTACGCGAAAAGTCGCCACTACATATCCAAGTGGTTTGTGCAAACTCTGGATGGACCATTTCCGTCTGTGTCCCCATCACAGCCCATAAAAAGTATTGTTGCGTTAAGTGGCGCAGTTTTCCCCTTAATATTTACCAAGTTACTTTTTTATTTTTTTTATTTGATATATTTATATACATATATATATATATATATATATATATATATATATATATATATATTCGTTTGTTATAAAAGTCAGTGCAACAGCCTCATGCAGCTTCTGTGCCACTTTACAGGGTGCAGGTACGCCTAGGGGACTTGAGTCTGGCCACGCATACGGATGAAGATCCCCAGTACCCACCCAGGGTGTACGATGTAGAGAAAGCCATCAAGCATCCGGATTTCAGACGAGAATTCAAATGGATCTACAACGACATCGCCCTATTGAAGCTCACGGAACGCATCTCAATATCTCGTAAGGCCTCACTGCCGGGTTTTCACGCTTGATAAACGGTTATGTAAAACAAAGGGCCAAGCTATCAGGCTAGTAAAAAGCTCTCGATACACATTGTAATCAGCAATGATGAACATAAAACACAATATGCAATCAAAGTGATCATGTTGGTGCTGCCTTTACGTCACCTCACGTCCACCACACGGTGGTTAATACGGCCGTCTCGAGGCAGCGCCACCGACTATCCGTTCCGCCTGCCTTGTGCCTCGCAGTTCAAAAGAGACGGGAGAGAGATGATGGAGATGAGAGAGGAGAGAGTTCGAGAAGAGAGGCAGATGAGAGAGAGAGGAGAAAGACGAGAGATAGAGGAGAGAAGAGAGAAAGAGAGAGAGGAGCTTAGATATGCATATATTAAAATATAGATATAAGATATATAATATGGTGATATAGATATATCATAACCAATAGATATATATATATATATATATATATATCTATTATATATATATTATGCCCGACAACTTGACACATAGTTCAGTTATAAATGCAAATTCATCCACCGCCTCGCAGCCATACGAATTGGCTCGCTTCTTCACATCTCTCAAGCTATTTTACCGGAGATCACCATGTAACTGGTGACAACTTTCCCCAGAGTTTAAGGGGAAAAGTATAAGTATTATCAAAGTTGCGCACCGCTTTCCTTGTCCTTATTTCTAGCGTCCGCGACTCCATGCTAGCAAATCAAGCGCAGCTTCGTGGTTGGTGAGTGTAGCAATATCATTGGTGTGGAGTACGTGTAAGTGTAAGAATCTCGGGGGGCGATCTACATGCACTCATCACATCCAGTGATGTGTGTGTCTACCACATAGTCTGCAGCTTATTATGACACACCCTGTCTTCAAACGCTTGAAGTAGTCGTGATATAACATAGCCTGCAAAAATAGTTTATAGTCTGTTTGAGATGCTTTCTTAGACGGTTTTTTCCATTTGCTGATCCTGGTCAGAGTCGCATACCGTTTGACTCGGCGAATGGCCGCCGCGGGTTTTTATCGTCCAACATCGACGCAGACCGACACAGGCCTGCCGACTTGCAGCCGTGATGAAGCCGCTGTGCATCTCCAAAGTCGCCCGTCCCATCTCTGACCTGGCTGGTCAGCCTGTCTACACTGCCGGCTGGGGCGCGACAGAGTATGGTAAGCAGCGGGTGTAAGCAGCGAGTGTAAGCAGCGGGAGTAAGCGGCGGGTGTAAGCGGCGGGTGCAAGCACCGGGCCCCAGCAGCAGGTGTCAGCAGCGAGTCCCAGCAGCGGGCCCCAGCAGCGGTGCCAGCAACGAGTTTCAGCAGCGGGTGTCAGCAGCGGGTCCCAGCAGCGGGTCCTAGTAATAGGTCCCAGCAGCGGGTCCCAGCAGCGGTTCTCAACAGTGGGGCACGAAGCCGGTCACCAGATGCCGTACTTAGTAGTGGAATCGAGCGAGAGGTCTCCGACTCGATTCCCTGCCGGATATAAGCGCCTGGCTTGATTTTCAGCCAGCGGAAGGTCGATGGTTTGAGTTGGCAGCACAGCGGGCCTTCCGGCGTGATTTCTCGAAAGATGTAGGCCTATGGCTCAGCTCCCCTTCAGGACATTCTCAGACCATTCTTTCCATTCTCCTTCAGGCCCTCATTCGATTTTATGTGTCACTGGGGCTTTACGACGCACTCAGCTGCTGAGGCTACATGGCGTCGCCTACCTCTCACCCTGGCAGGAAGGCCAGGTACCGCGAGGAATCGAACCCCGTATTTGTGGTTTCCCAGACGCCCAGTGGTTACACAGGGTATTTTACACAGACACGTTTACCACTACACTGCCGGTACCCCCTCGTTTGATTTTTCACTGCTGCATATTTGACCGAGGTTTCTCGTGATTGCAGACAATTAGCAGGCGCCCGATGGATGGTTGAATGCGACGCGCTCGGCGGAGGGGGTAACGTGGGAAGGGGGGGGGGAGACGGTCATAGAGTAAATAGGACTCTGTGTGAGCTCATTTGTGTCAAATTTTAATGACCCTAGGTCATAACTGTTGGCTCAAATAAGGTCAAGCAAGGTCAAAATCCAGATCAGTGTCCGAAGTGCCTTGCACCTCCCTGCGCAATCCTGCCCTATTTAGCGTCGGCGCTCATTCCAGAAATACGTTCAATCAGAAGGTTGGGCCTAAATCTTTAAAAGCTCATGACCGCCCCAGTCATACTCTCCTGCAATTTCGCACACCCATGGCTACTAACAAACCAGTACTATCACAAATAGAGAGAACGGCATTTATGTATTCTGAACTCCAATAGTCTGAACGTAGACATGCCGGGGGCGTCATGGCCGGAATAGTTATGGCTTTGGACTCCAACGCGGGGCTCCGGGGTCAAATCCCAGCTGTGCCATGGGCGCTAAGCGCTAATAGCTTTATGTTCATGTTTGTGCTGATTGTATCTACGAATAACTCCAACAAGTGACCTATTGTTCGATTCGGTATGATAATATTAGTAGTATGACTCAAACATTACAAAACGACAGCACCATGTTCACACGTTATCAACCATCCCGTCGTTTACACACTTAAATAAAAAACAAAACAATCACCGAAAATCTAAATTGTTAAAACATGTTATACAACAGCAGGCTAGCAGAGGTCACATAATGGGGCCCTACCGCCCATTCTGGTGCGAAGCTCTTTGCGGGTGTGCAGGGCGGGCAAGTGTACCGAGTCTTCGAGGCTCGAGCGTGCCGGCACTTCCATTTCAGGTGGGAACAACGTAGCCGCAATGCAGTGGGCGCGGATTAACGTCACGAGCCGCGCTCAGTGCCAACGGACGTACTCCGGCTGGGGCACGACCGCGGACGACACGAACATCTGCGCCACCGGAGAGGACGAGAACGGCGGGATCGATGCATGCAGGGTGGGTACCAAAACGACAAGCATGTGCATCGTATGGGGGATGTGCGTTGCAAAATGCTGGGTTGAGGCGGATGGCCCAGTGAACCATGCTGACGTGCGAAGGAGCATTGCTTTGCATGATATGTTTGGCTAGCTGACTGAGCCATATTGGTTTAAAAAGGATGAAATTATGATGCAAGATAGCCTTACATTGCGTTTATTGGTGTGCTGACGTGAAATTGTATGCTATGAACGCCCCGAGCTGATGCATGGTGTAAACAGCTGATGGGTCGCATACGAAAAAAGCATTGAAGTGCCACGTGTTCAAGAAGCATAGGCAGTCGTTTAAGGGCTTTTGGCCTTTACTGACAGCGACACCCATCCATAAACCGGCCCAGCACTGCTTTCATGATTAGAGACTTGCCGGGCCCAGCGTTTCATTTGGTATGTACTGAAGATCTTGAGTGCTTGCGGCCGTGCGCTGACTCTCCTCTCCCCTAGTGCTTGGGCTGTATCATGGTACGCAGCACCGATCAACGGCTGCGAACCGCCTGACGTCTGGGACTGCTGACGTCGGCAGGGCGACAGCGGAGGCCCTCTGATGGAGAGACGCCTGCAGCACAACCGACAGTCCTGGTTCGCCGTAGGCGTCGTCTCCTTCGGCTACGGCTGCGGCAACGTCGACTTTCCAGGCATCTACACCCGTGTGGATGCTTTCCTCGACTGGATCGGCTGCACGGTGGCGAACCACTGACCTCTTGGCGAGGCGGCGGGAGGATGTGTCGACGGGGTGTTGACGAGGGGGGTGTAGTTCTGAGGCAGCTCTGAGGCCAACCTCGGCAGCGATGAGGAATTCCTATGCGGTGATGAACCGTTTCCGTGCGGAACCGCCGGATGCTAGGAGCTCTCATCTACCTGATAATGTGGTGAAGCGCGCGGTGGAATACAACGTGAGCCGACCAGCGCGAGAACCGTGGCTTGACGTGTTTTGAAACCCAGCCAAGACGCATTTGTTGCACGCCGAAATTAAGGTCAATCATAATAATTCTTCCCTCAGGGTCAAAACGTCTCTATCATAAGACATTAGATATGAGCATGCAACTGGAACAGACATTTCAGTACTATTTCCTACGACCAATGTTTCGCCGCTTACGACAACTAAATACGGTGAATGGTGTCCTCAATATACATACATTAACACGCGCTTGGTTGGGGTCAAATTGATCCCCCGAAGATTTTCCAAAATGGTTTCCGAACGACACGGCATGGCCGCGCCAAATTTTGCATGGCTATAGACAATTTAATAGCGGATCATGTGACACCAAACATTTGGATATACCTTGTAAGATCGCTGACGTACGACAGGTCAAAGTCAGGACATGGTTTCAGCGAAGGCAGTTTCTAGGGAATCGCTCAATCTGATCCAACAACGGAGTGTTAGATGAAGTCATACATCTCTGAGCTACTTTCTTGGCAACATGACAACTGAAGGAGCAAATTACATTGACCTAAGGTCAGGTATGAAGATCCGACCAAGGTCAAAATCAACCTATTTTATTACTGTAGGGCTCGCTGTATCGGGTATTTTCTGGCGCTCATTTCGAATTTATTGATAACAGGAACCGTATTATACACCTCCCATCGACTACTTTAACTCGCAATTTATCACTGACCTGAAATGACCAAGATCAACATTTTGTTTTTAGGAACATGCTTCCTATCGTAATCTCAGTCGCTTATTCAAATGCAAAAAATATTGCAGTCTTGCATGATTTTGGTCACCATGACCTTCGAAAGGTCAAACAAGGTCATTGACGTTCACGTTCAATGAGTATGCGACCTTCTGCTTAGAACAGTTATCTAGGTTCTAGGGACCCTTCGGAGACCAACCTGGAATTTGTCCCTGTTTGACCTCATTTGACCCAAACGTAATGACCTAGGAACATCTAACTTTGAACTAAGGAGGTTCACGTACAGGTCAACACACCCTGTAAATTTGGTGTCTCTAGCTCTCTTAGTACCTGAGATCTCACAGGGAGCGGTCAAATTGACCGCCCCCACCCGAGCGAAAGGCATCCAACAGGCCACCGGGGTGCGTGTTAAGTGACGGTTTTTATCTTAAGATGATGAGCTGTTGAGCACGTAAGACGGTGTTTAGATGCTGTTGGTATCTCATGCTGAATTATCTTGTGTTAGCCGGCTATGATGATTTTATACGACCACACCTCGCTCCAGGTGCTGGTTGCGTGGACGCAGCTTTTGCCGCTCGTGATGCCACGGTCTTCGGCTTCTTTTTTTAACAGGCCGTTTCTGCACAAAGCCCTGCCATTCAGAAAATCGCCTCACATGGCACATTCACGCATACCATACATACGCGGACGCATCACAGAGACTTTGCTTGCCATTACCCTAGGCACGTCTGATCAGCCCTGTCACGGGTTCGGCCCTGCCACGGGTTCAGCCCTGTGACGGATTCGGCCCTCTCGCGGGTTCGGCCCTGTGACGGGTTCAGACCTGTGACGGGTTCAGCCCTGTGACGGATTCGGCCCTATCGCGGGTTCACCCCTGTGACGGATTCGGCCCTGTCACGGGTTCGGCCCTGCTCTGCTGGTCGTCTGCACTTAAATCCGTGTTTTGCCCGGTGTACCAGTCTGCCTATACTGACAAAGTAGAAAGCACAAGAGGAATGTCATATAGCACTGACACTAACCGAGCACTGACACACCCAGGAAGCAGAGGAATGGAGCCTTTTTTCTGCTCTGGTCGTCGCTGATGTGGAGGATACCGTGGGTTTAAGCTGGGGCGACGACACCGTGGACACGTGAAAACGCATTTCACACAACCTTCGCTGCTCGAGTATGTCAGATGCATGTACACGTGTTCTGGCAAGGTGAGTGAGTAATTTTCAGATTGATAATTCGATTTCCAGCACTGCGAGCTATTGACGTCATAAGATAATCTCAATTATGAGTTAAGAGGTTTTATGCTGAGTTTTCGGCCTTTCATATACCAGGAGGTACTGGTTATGCGATGTTATAGCGCAAACATTGGTCATATTGACAGTGCTCGACATTTCAAGTCGTGCTTATAATCGTGAGTGCCTCTATGATCACGGGTACCCCAAGCCGTGCTTAACGTGCAAGCCGTGCAAACGTGAAGGCGCCCCTTTAAACGCTACCTTAGGGCGCCGATGGCGCTCTTCTTTGGCGGTCATGGTAGACGGCACATATTTTGGTTGTGGGGGAGGGGGACGGGGTTAGCCATGAATGACTTAGACCATCTCCATTTTCCAGAGCTTTTCACTTTAACCTCATAAACCATTGTGTGCCTTATGGCGCCAGGTATGTGAAGTTTATTGCATCGTTAATCAGCTCGACTGTTACGATTTGCATCTTCTGGTGAGAGCAGCCACGACTTTTTGTTGTGAAAGTGGTACGAGATGCTACTACGCAGACAGACCAAAGAAAATAGTCTTCGTGTTATGATCATCAGTTACCCATGGTTTACTGTAGTATTCCCGCCAAACAAAATTCGAGGGCCATGGCAACATTGGGGGGGGGGGGGGGGGCAGGGCCCTCACAAAAGAATACAAATCGGCACCCGTGCGCGAAACTCAACACGAGTCAGCAACTCACACTTAAAATACATCTCTGGTGAATGGCGGCGTTTTCGTTCTGAAACATTTGGGGAAGTGATGCCAATTGGTTCCACAACATGGTCGGCAGCTGGAATTTCATCGGTTGCTTTCAAGAATGCTCACTGCTTTTTATGTCTCTTTCGTGTACTTGGTGGCTGCAGTGGACATTCCGACTTAGAACTATTCAGCCTGTGTTTAAAAAAGTCGGTATTGCTGACATTAATCCAGTCAGTGGTGAAGTGCCCAGTTTATGATTCATACAATGTGGCAATACAGCGATATTTTCGTTGCTTTGAGTTTCCTTGGTAACTGGTTCCCTACCAAAATCATGTGATCCAGCGCGTTATCGATAATTCCTAGTTGAAACCATTGGCAACGTAAAGTTAGTATGGAATACTTTTGGACATGTAAGACATTATTTAATTGGCGATGAAAGTAGTAAATAGTCATTTAGTCCGATATCATTAACACGAAACCTTTCAAATATCTATTTATTTCTGCAGCAAATCGATACTTATGGTCACGGGACAAATGGTGACGAAGAGTGGCGCGAGTGTTTCAGAAGTCCGTTTCTTTACGTGCTGGGTGCGGATGTCTGTATTGTGGATTGTGCGTGGGGTTGTTCCGAAGTAGTTCTGTGGTCATAGTATTTGCTTACTCCAGTAATCTTTGAAAGGCTTGATAACGTGCCAAAAAAACGCCGCTCGTATATATTAATTGCAGCAAGAAGTGAAACATGATGAGTCTAATGAAGATAATGTTCGCGCTGGCTATGGCCAGCTTGTCTATGGCTGAGAGAAACGCCCCAGCTCTGGTGTGGGAATCGACAATGTAAGTAGACGATCTGCTAATTTAAAGGCATGAATACTGGATATGTGATCACCATAAGTTGGTGAGAAATATTTTGTGTTTGTCAGATAATGAAAGTCTAGCTCAGTAATGTATATACCCTTGTGTTGTTATTTTCACAATTTGTGGGATATGATAGCATTTTTATGGCCTTACATCTTGGAGTTGACTGGATAAGCAACTAATATATTCAAATTAAGGTTATATTATTCAGCAATGTGTTGCAAGGAGTTATTGGTATGGGTTATTTTTTCTCAATATGCTAATTTTGTCATGTGCTTTATGCCCATATGGATGCAACAAGCTTGATGTGCTTATTATGGGTACATACTTAGTTTTGCTGACTGTTACATCCTTTATATTCTCAGGCTTGAAACAAAAATGCCAGAATTGCCAGCACTTCCAGCACTGTCCAACTCCCAGCTTCAAAACCTTCTAGATTCAATGGATGCTGAGGCCTTGGTGATGTTTGTCATGAATGAGGTTGGTGATTTCTCAAACTTTTTGTGTTAATTCAACATCTGGAATTTGGTACATGAGTAAGAGTTGCACATTGTGTGCCTCTTTTTTGTTTTACATGCTTTTATGTTGGTATGGGCTCGGGGTATACATTGCTACCTCATGTTAAGAAAGAACATTGTACATCAATTGTCATTTTTAAGGCAGAACACATTGTAATTAATTGTAAAACAAGTCATCTAAACTCTTACCTAGGAACTTAAATAACTACAATAGCGAACAATCGAGCACCGCAAACATGCAGCAACTGCGACCCCCAGCGCCATTGCTACATGTAATCACATTACTGCATCATCACAACATTACTGCGCATCAAGAACCATAAAAACGTATGAGGCCAAGGTAACAAGAATCCAGTGAAATATGTTTCTTGTGTATCCAAGCAGTCTTCTGTACTGTTTGCAGAGCAGTGAACATGGTAGGGAAATCTGATGTTTTTTGGGGGGGAGTAATAAGCAAAATGAGAATATGGTGGCTAAACAAAACTTCTTAATATGGCACATATATATGGCATGGAACATGGATGCCAATGGGACACTTGGTTGAAGGGGATAGTGTGGGGGTTAGGTTCAGTTAGGTTGAGTTAGGTTAGCTTAGCTTAGCTTAGCTTAGCTTAGCTTAGCTTAGCTTAGCTTAGTTTACTTTAGTTTAGTTCAGTTTAGTTTAGTTCAGGCTATATTCCGGACTATTCTGGCCTGTCCATTTCATAAACGTACTTAGACATGATAAAAAACGTTTTTTCATTGCATTGTTATTGTTACCTTGGCCCTGTACATTTTTATGGTTCTTGGTAAGCAGAAATATTGTAATTATGCAACGATAATGCAGAAACGGCGCTGGGGAGTCAAGACGGTGGGGTGGGTGCGGCTCTCAGGAGCTCGCTATTATAGTTATTAAAATTTGAAGGTAGGAGCATGAATCTACCTATTTTATGATTATTTATAGTTTGTGCTGCCTTAAACATGACAAGTGATGTACAATGATTTTTTCTAACATTAGGTACCAATGTGTACCTACACCTAGTATTGTCTAAGTGCATTGCACCTGCACTATAAAATGCAAAGTCTTTGTGTGAATGCTTAGGCTCTGCTTTAATTTAGTGATGAACTTCTCTTTTGGCATTGTAAAACTGTAGTCTTAGGAGGTGTGTAAGGTATCACCAGAAGCTATTTTACACAATGTCTAGGCACTTTGTGGAGGAAGGTTATAATGCTATTAGTGGTATTATAGTAGTAATTGAGATAGTACAGACTGGTATGTGCAGCTCAAAACTACATTAAAAGATAAGCAGGCTGTTTTTATATTTTCATCTGCTTTTAATCTTATGTGGTAACCTCACTTAAATGTGTTAAACATTTTCAGCTCAATGTAGAAGACTTCAGTGGATATCCAGAAGCTCTCTCTCATTTGCAGCAAGAATTTGAATCATCTCAAAGTGCCTTCACTCCAAGCATGGCTGATCCATCTCAGGTATATGCATTTATATTAACATCATGATACTCATGTGTATGCTACTTAGAATAAGTACTTGATTCCCTATACATCTATCTAGTTGTGTTGTAACCATTCAGAATGGGTAGAGTGGATGGCTTTGGGTTCAGAGCACCATCAGGCAAAGCTTGCCATGTGTAGCCCAAATCCACCACCCAAGTTGTGCTGTCCAGTCCAACAGATAATTTTGTGTGGGGCAGGTGTGCCAGGATAATTTTGCCTGGTCCTTGCACCTGACAGGAGGCCCTTTTATCAGACAGGAATGTGGAGGGTGGGGGGTTTTGCTGTGCACAGCCACCCCAGTAAGGCTCCCCCTGCAGCGTGAGTTGACCTGGGTTAAGTCAAGTTGAGAGGCATTTAGACTTAAACTCAGACCTCCTGGCCTGAGTTTAAATGATGTCATGTTTATTTGGTTTGTATTAGCTTCCAAACCCTATGAAATGCAGGATGGTGCCATTTGAAAACAATTAGTTTCATAAGCAATTGCACAGGTCATGTTGAGACAGGTTTGCCTGCTGCTCGACTTACTGACCACCAGTGAATCGCTTGCCTGCTGGGAAGCACACAACTGGCTGGTACCAGCCCCACTCCCTTTGCCCCAGGTGCCAGCACTCCTGTCTACCTACGCTCGTGTCACTGTCGACCTGAACAACCTGTCGGCATTGAAACTGGCGCCTGCCGCACGCAAGACCCTCTTCCTGGTGTATCTGAATGACAAGCCAGGTGCTGATCGTGCCACGGCACTCCGCCAGGCAGGTCAGTGACTGGCAGTGCGTGTCACTGCCGGCAGGTGGCGGTGTTCTGCACTGATCACCAGGCTGTCACGCAGCAGCCTAACTGCCTGCTGCTTGTCCGCCCAGCGATGTGTCAATGTATGGAATGGGGGGAGGCAGTTGGTATTTTGGCTGTTTTCACTGGTAAAATCAGTGACATCTCAGTCTGATATTCATCAAGCTATGAGGCAGGGGAAGCTCAGCAGGTTGACATGCAAGACATCTGTATGTAACCCTCCTAACCCATTTGCTGAGAAAATATGTCTAGTACTCTCCATGGTTCAGAGGAGGAGATTAAGTGATACATATTGTGCTAATGATGTTGTGATGATGCAGTCTAAGGCGTCTCCAATTCTCTTTGCCAAAATTCTCACAGTGGCTCTCACTGCTCGGGCAGGGGGCATGCCATCTCCTCAGTCCTGGATGTCTGGTGTAGACGTGGGTGTAGTGACATGCGTGTTCTGGCGGCACCAGACGCCACTGTCTCGCAGGTGCTGACCAAGGTGAAGAGCCTGACTGGCAAGTACTCGGCCGTGCTCACTGGCAAGCACACCACCATGGTCAGTAGGCTACTAGGCAACTCCCTTTACCACCCCTGAGTCGCGTCTGGCTCTAGTCCTATCTGTCTTGGTGTGTGTGTGTGTGTGTGTGTGCGGTTAGCGTACTTAGGATGTCTGGAAACAATGAGAGATATGTTAAATAGCATGTCCATTATGCTTTGGATTCCATCTTCCTTTAGCAGGATAACTGAGAGGCCGGCGTATTTCTGCCGCGAATGGCCAGGCCTTGGTCTTACCAAGTGTTTTATAGTGTCGAGCAGCGACCACGAGCAAGCTCGCTCAAAGCTGGCTGTGTGCTGCTTGTCGCGTGGTGCGCCCGTGTGCGTGTGTGCGTGTGTGTGTGTGTGTGTGCGCGCGCGCGCGCGCGCGCGTGCGTGCGTGCGTGCGTGCGTGCGTGCGTGCGTGCGTGCGTGCGTGCGTGCGTGTGTACACGTCGAGGGGCCCGCTGCCATCCGGCGGCCGGCGGCCGGCGCCTGACGACATTGGTGCCGCGCCAGGGCGGCGAGACCGGGGGCCGGGCCACGCGCAGTCTGAAGGCGGCCGCCGCCGACGAGCCGGGCAGGGAGTATTTCTTCGACATGAACTGTATCTACATCTACACCTCGGCGCCCCCAGTGATGCACTTCACCCCTAAGGAGGGGGCAGCAAAGCCGTGAGTGGCAGCTGACGCTGGTATTTGTTATCTGCTGGCGAGAGCCAGAGCGGTTCAAAGCAGCTGTTTTGCATTTGCAGCAGTCTGGCTGCAACAGTCTGCGTTCGGAGGTCTTACGCAGATTTTCATCAAACCCTTTGCCGGTTCCAGTTCAACCCGTCTTTCTGTATCCCACTATGCCATGACATGGGTAGAACACCTCAAATGGCAGCGTGATATGCTCAGACTGAATGCCACCGGCCTACACGCGTTAAGCGTTAAAACCTGGTGTAACGTCTCATTGTGTAAAGCGCTTACATGCGGTTATAATTGATCGGGCCACCACGTAAAGAAATGAATAATTGTGTCATCTGTCCAAATGCACAGGTGGATATCCAAGGGCATACCACCGAACCATGCTTGGCTGTGGGTTGCTTCTCTGTGAGACGTGTTCACAGATAAAAAAGTTTATGCACGCCTGCGTCGGGAATCGTCACTCCCTCGCCGCCACCTGCTCCAGCGGCAGATGGAGTCATAAGATACTCGGCCGCACTCGCCTCCAAGGCGTTGTGTTTGTCGTGTCCGGCATCTGTAGTTGCACACCCAACACGCCCTGGCCCTGTGCGGAGCTCAGCCGCTGGCGCTGATGCCCGCGCCCGATCCTGGCAGCATTACGGTGTCGCTGAACGCCTCCCTGGTGACGTCCAACTCGAGCTCGTGCGACGGCGACGGCGTCCAGACGGCCACCATCGTCTGGGAGAGCGTAACCGGGAGCAGCGCCGGCGGCAACTACGACCTGTCCAAGGTCACACTGACGTGAGTGGCGGCGCTTTGCACGGAGCGGAGGGGGGGGGGGAGAGGGGCGTCCGGTCCCGCTTGCGGACTGAGTGGCATCAGAGGCACGTCAGAGGCCGGCACCGGCTGGGGCTTCGCTGGCGGACCAGAATAGGTTGGCCAGAAGGAGCGGCGCGTGTTTGTACACTGTGTCGGATGTGAGGGAGGAAGATTTGACCCGTCCCTGTGAGATGTGGAGGGAGATTTGGGCCGTCACTGCGGGATGTGGAGGGAGATTCGGCCCGTCACCGTGGGTTGTGAAGGAGGGAGATTTAGGCCGTCGCTGTGGAATGTGGAGGGAGATTTGGGCCGTCACTGTGGGATTGGAGGAAGATTTAGGCCATCGCTGTGGGATGTGGAGAGAGATTTGGGCCATCACTGTGGGATGTGGAGGAAAATTTGGGCCATCACTGGAATATGAAGGAGAGAGATGGGGCCATCACTGTGGGGTGTGGAGGGAGATTTGGGCCATCACATTGGGATGGGAGGGAGATTTGGCCCATTTTGTCCAAATATCTGGAATCTGTCGTGCAGTCAAGCATGTGCGGGATGATATCATTTGGCAGATTCATTGGGATGCTTGTTTTCTTTCGTCAGTTATAGGAAGCAGAAAGTTCTGCAATGTGAAGCTCTCCATACTGTCCAGAGCCGAGCACGGAGAGTGCACGTGTGAGAGAGCCGCCGTCCACCAGTTCCGTTGACGAGCTGGTGGCGGTGACGGTGACGAGGTCCTGCTTCGCTGCGCCAGGTACACGTTCTTGGGCCACATGTCGAAGCGGGAAGGTGCCGATGACAAGGTGTCGGCCTGGCTGCTGACGCCGGTGACGCTGCTCTACTCGGGCTCGGTCGGAGGCGTGACGGCCACTGACATGAACGTGACGCTCGACTTTGCCGAGGTGTACGCACCGAGCGGCTTCTCCTACCACTGCACCAGCCGCAAGTGGGCGGCAGAGAGCAACAGCAGCGACGCCAACAGCCTGAGCTCGCTCGAGTTGCCCGACTTCCAGGTGGGTGGTATACGGCGCGCGCTCGGGTTGGGCCGGCGCTGGTCGGTCGCCGAGCGGCGGTCACGCGGTGGTCGGTGGCCCCGCTTGATGATACGCGGTCTGGCGTCACCCACCGGCCAGCAGCCGGGAATCAGCCGGGGGCTTGCCAGGTGGCCCGGCCGCTGGTCAGTAAGTAGCTGGCCTGACCTGGCCAGGTGGCACGGCCGCTGGTCGGTGAGTAGCTGGCCTGACCTGGCCAGGTGGCCCGGCCGCTGGTCAGTGAGTAGCTGGCCTGACCTGGCCGGGCGGCCCGGCCGCTGGCCAGTGAGTGTCTGTCCTCAACTGGCCAGGTGACCTGGCTGGGCAGGCGCACAGCCGGGCCACATACACGCGCGCGGGACGTTGACACTGCTCCGGTCCGGCCCCACAGGTGCAGGCGTTCATGGTGAACGAGACCAGTTCATTCGGCCGCGCCTGGGACTGCACGCCGTTCTTCACCATCCCGATCTGGTCGGGACTGTTCCTGTCGCTGATCATGCTTGTCATTCTCGTCTGGTCGCTGGCGATGCTGGCCAGCGTGCCGACCATGGACCGGTTCGACGACCCGCGCGGGCAGCCGCTGCACGTGCCCACGGCCGAGTAGTAGACACGACCCGCGCGGGCGGCCGCTGCACGTGCCCACGGCCGAGTAGTGGACATGACCCGCGCGGGCGGCTGCTGCACGTGCCCATGGCCGAGTAGCGGACACGACCCGCGCGGGCAGCCGTTGCACGTGCCCACGGCCGAGTAGCGGACACGACCTGCGCCGCTCTCCGAACCGGACATGTCTCCAATAGTACTCAGTAGAGGGCGCCGACCATTCCACGTAACCGGGCGCGATGATGTGTTGAATGTGCTAGTTGTGAACACATGTCCTATTTGCGTCTGTTATCGACGGCGTATGGCCGCTTCTCATAATGGGGATTCGAATATGGATACGTGAATGCTGCGCTCAGCGATGTGCTCATGCATCGGACGTTGTTGCAGTGTAGTGCTGGAACTGCGTGATGCTGCTCTGCGAGGTGGAACGCAGTCTGATTGGCATGTGTGGATTTCGTTGGCGCTACAATCGCTTGGCCGCTAGCGTTAATGATTTCGTCATGTGAAAGACGTCTCAATAAAGAACCTTCAACACGGTGTTCATGTGTGTTTGGGGTGGCGAATCTGAGTTATCGATTTGTATGAAAGGCTATTTACGTGATGTAAGACTAAATTGCACACGTTAGAAATGATTGACTGCATCCATGACTGAGCAGTCCAATTCGAATACACGTCAAATTAATTACCATGAAACAAAGTCATGATCGGTCTATAAGGCTCGTGACGTGCCTTTCCACGCTGCAGCGCTAAGCAAACCGGCGGTACAGCATTATATTAGTGGCGGGCGTTGCTCCAGGCACGAGCTCCCCGGCAGGTCCTGCGTATGCAGCCAGGAGGGCGAATACAGGACTGAAGGTTTTGATCACCGTTTCCGTTCCAGCAATTGGCTTTCGCTCGGCCGTCTCGGTGCATTATGCATTCCGCTGATTTCCTGACAGATTTCCGCTGACCCTGACCATGTAAGCTTGAATGTTACCTATGCTGCCTGGCGGACCACTTGCCGTTCGGTGACTCATCTGGAAATGCCGCCTGGCGGGCTTGGTTAGAACTGTGGTCGGCCACCTGGCGGGCGCGGCTGAAACTGCGACCGGCCGAGGGGCGCCGGCGGCTCCGGCTCGCGTGGCGCCGGCGTGCCCACCTGGCTGTGGTCAGTACAGGCGCACGTGTGGCGGGGAGTGAGCGTCGACCGGGGCACTGGGTGAGTACTGCTGCCGAGTGGCGTCAGGAGACGGGGGAGGGGATAAGGGCGGATCGTCAGGTGCGGTCACGGATAGGAACATCACCAACAGAGGCCGGGGCCCCCGTCCCCTTCCTCGGATCTTGTCATCCCCCTCCCACCCGGTGTCGCAGCGTCGGTCACATTACCCCAGTGGCTTGAATCCCAGACGCTTTGTTTGGCCCATCAGAATAACAGTTGTGTGGCCAGATCGTTAGATAGATCCCCTCCCTCCCTCCAGGCATTAAATCCTGGTGTCGCACCTGGCTAGCAATGCCGCATTTTGTGACTCATGCTCGAGGCTTCCGTTTATTAGTGAATGCTGGTCGGACGCCTGTGGCACGAAAGCTCGGCGCCTCTAAAACACATACTCGGTTATTGTCATACACAAGCACAAAGTGTTGGTTAACATTATACGCAAGAATGGTCTTCGGAATCTCTGGGCTGCAAACTGTATTTATTCCACGGCGTGACAGACTCTGATCGCCCATCCGCAGCGGGCAATGCACTGGGCTTGTTTACGTCGTCGGCTGTTTGATCTGCGGCCTTATTTTGGTGATCGGCGCGCTGATACTGCGCTAGTTCTGCGGTCACCTGTCGTCCTGCGCGCTGCAGCGGCCCGCGCCTGCAAGTCGGACGCAAAACGACGTAAATGGAAGTGGCAACGCTTTTGATGTGCAGCTGGTACTCGACAGCCTTGCGTGTCTCTTTTTCGGCTGCATGTGAGCACGGGTCGGCACAGATGGCCAACGCCATGGCGCGGTGGACCCGCGAGGTCGGCGCGTGGTGTGGACGCCGCGGCGAGCGCGCGTCACGTCACAGGCCCCACGAACGACCGCCGGCCGGCCGAGCACGCTGCGGCGCCGGTGGCAACGCAGCTGCCAGTGGCAGGCGCCGGCCTGAATGTGGGCAGTGGTCTGTTTGTTGGCCTGTTAGCAGTGACTCCGTCGCGGCTGATTGTCGACGCCCAGTGCAAAACTAAATGGCAATGTCGCGGCTCGGTAGCGCGCTCCGCTGGGCTGTGCGCTCCCTGGCGTCGCTCCAATGCGAGGGGGAATTTTCTGAGCTGTACGCGTTCCCTGGCGCTACTCCGAGGCGAGGGGCAATGTTCTGAGCTGTGCGCTCCTTGGCGTCGCTTCGAGGCGAGGGGAGATGTTCTGAGCTATGCGCTCCCTGGCGCCGCTTCGAGGCGAGGTGTAATATCCTGAGCTGTGCGCTCCCTGGCGTCGCTCAGAGGCAGGGGGCAATGTTCTGAGCTGTACGCTCCCTGGCGTCGCTCCAAGGCGAGGGGCAATGTTCTGAGCTGTGCGCTCCTTGGCGTCGCTTCGAGGCGAGGGGCAATGTTCTGAGCTATGCGCTCCCTGGCGCCGCTTCGAGGCGAGGGGCAATGTTCTGAGCTGTGCACTCCTTGGCGTCGCTTCGAGGCGAGGTGTAATGTTCTGAGCTATGCGCTCCCTGGCGCCGCTTCGAGGCGAGGGGCAATGTTCTGAGCTATGCGCTCCCTGGCGCCGCTTCGAGGCGAGGTGTAATATTCTAAGCTGTGCGGTCCCTGGCGTCGCTCAGAGGCAAGGGGCAATGTTCTGAGCTGTACGCTCCCTGGCGTCGCTCCCAGGCGAGGAGTAATGTTCTGAGCTGTACGCTCTGGCGTCGCTCCAAGGCGAGGGGTGATGTTCTGAGCTGTGCGCTCCTTGGCGTCGCTTTAAGGCGAGAGGTAATGTTCTGAGCTGTGCGGTCCCTGGCGTCGCTCAGAGGCCAGGGGTAATATTTTCTGGTGATTAGCTCCGGTCTAAACATGAAGGGGGCAGGAGCGTTAGGTCTAAATGTTTCTGGGTTAGTAGATATATCCATCTGGCGAATCCTAGTCGAAATGTTCAACGGTTCTTTGGATAGATCATGCATAAAAAGGTAGCTAAACAACGTGGCTCTTTAATAAGCTCATGTCTTCAGCTTGTGAAATAACAAAGGCTAAACACAAGCGTTCCATGATTTGAGTTTTCGACCCGATTTTATGACCATTTGCGGAGAAAATCGGTGTTAAAAAGCTGCACAAATAATTCGAACGTGGTAATGCCTTTTCAAATAAGTTGAATCAATATTGTAAAATTATTGGCATTTGTTTCTTCCAATTCACACTTTTGTTTTATGTTCGCTTATGTCCGACTTTGTCTATGGTGTCTTAGCTCCTCGTAAAGATTAACGAACTCGTCTCTCTTTCGAAACGTGGGCGTTTTTACATGCATTTGAACGGAATGAAATGGAATGGACTCCTCTTGAATGAAATGGAACATGCCTGTGTGTGTCAGCCCCATTCCTGAGCCTAAATTCCAATGGTCGCCCGGCATCCCTCAGCGCGGTGTTCGCAGCAGCCGGTCCGTGCCAAAACACACGTGACTTTCGCATATATGCTTGACCCCTCTAATCAGCACGACCGTGTGGGGACCGACAGCTCTGTCGATAAGCTCTGGCAGAGTCCTAAGAGTGACTACCACAGAGTCGTAGAAGTGCCCACAGACCGGCACCTGAGCGGTGAACAGGGCGAGGAAAGCCAACCGCCGCTCACGTTTTCCGTTGGACCGTTGCGGCCGCCACGGCGCGTACCTGTATCAAGAACGTGTCACGGCGCCTGTTCGATGGCCTTGATGGATAGTGGACGGCCCGGGCCGGCGGCGCTACCATTACGTCCCGCCCGTCGCCGTCCCCATCCGCGCCTTCCAACATCCAGGGTCAAGCCATCAAATTTCGGCCCAAACTGACAGCCGACTCCCGTCCGGGATGGAGCGGCCGCGAAGCTTCGGTGCTCTATCGTGCTGTCACGGCATGCAGATGTGGCGGACGGCTGGCGAGTCCTGGACTCCGCGGCGCCGAGCCCAGCCGACCGCTGACCGCGTCGCGCGACGGCCGGCCGGGGCCGCTCGCCGCCGAGACCGGGCCGCCCGTCGCGAGTGGCGGCTAATCCGACCGGGTTCCGGCGCATGTCAGCAGCACCCGTTCTACGTCATTCCTCGCGAGCTGTCGTGCCGCTCGTGCCGGCGCGGCCGGTCCCAGTGCTCTTGACCCGGCACCGGGCGGCCCATGCGGACGTGAACGAGGAGGTTGACAGGCGGACAAAGCCCGGCGCAGGCTCGGATACTTGAGATGCCCTGTTTTTGTGTGCTCTTTCGGAGCACATGGTCGCTTACGATGCGTATGCGTCATCGGACCCGACCAAACCAGCGATGAATGCACGCACTTGAGTACGCGATCGAATACTCGTTGGATCTCCTCCGACTGAGCTGCCACTGAGCTCGGGCGACCTTCGTGTACCAGAGCTGACCCCCGGCGTCTGTCGGCGTCGGCCTTTGTCGCACCCGCCTGAGGTCAGATGACCAGTCCGCCCATGCCGACACCGGGTAATCCATGTCTGCTTGCCCTGACGATAACCACTAGCAAACGAGAGTGGGCCCGACGGATGTCGGGTAACTCTCAGCACGTGGCGGCTCTAGACGCCTCGATGCTCTGCCGCCATAGCGGGGCCAAGTAGTTCCTGCGGCCAACCAGTGGGCGGACATGACCACCGGCCCCAGTTCGCTGGACGTGCCGAGGGCAGCAAAGCTCTTGAACAACGGTGACGCAGCGGTCGGATGCACCGGCCGTCCGGCGCCAGCTGAACGTGCTGCTGGCGTCGAGGCCCCCGCTGCCAGAGGGGAAGCTTCGGCTGCAGCTCCCCGGCCGCCCGCCCACTCCCGGCATTTCCGGCGCTGACAGACATCGCGGCTGCAGCGCCGGCCCAGCGTTGGCGGCGCGGCATTACAATACTGTGGGGCCTATCGCGCTGGTGGTTGACATCTGTCGCGCTTCAGCCGCGCGGCGGTGTTCCGGTGGGCGCCTGAACGGCCCCCCTCTGAAGTCTGCGGCGAGGCTCACGTTCGTGCCTATCGAATCTACTTGGAATCGTTGTTTTTCATCGTGAGCATGCGGGATGCCAACATGCATGCAAGCAAACAAAGAAGGAACGTAACTAGGTAAGGTCGGAACGACCAGAACAGTGCAATCGCGTCTAGTGACAGCATAAAATGGCATTTGTGACGTCAAATTGTGTACAGCGGGACTTCACCAGTACTATTGTCTTTGTTCTTTATTTATGTCTTCAGCACTGGTACAATATGGGAACGTTTCTTCGGGCTCAGACCCCCGGTATGACACATAAGATAGAGTTAATTGGACTCCAGGTCTCCAGGCCCTGACAGAGTTAGTGGGACTCCAGGTCTCCAGGCCCTGACAGAGATAGTCGGACTCCAGGTCTCCAGGCCTGGATAGAGTTAGTTGGACTCTGCCCCGCTCACCCCGAGACTCTAATGCTGCCGCCCAAATGACACGTGACATGTGCAGCTACGCATGGTTTTAGCCTGGATAGCGAATACATGGGCGTAGGAACATGGGGGAGGGGGGCAGGGGGGCCATGCCTCCCCCACTTTTGAAGGTGGGGGGGGAGGGGCAGCAGTGTTAACTCCCCCCCCCACACACTTTTCAGATTAAGACTGTGCCACGGGCCAACGCCGCGCGGCCTATGGAGACTGCAACGCCCGGTATCGAGGCTGTTGTTACTATGACTTGCGAGCGCACATGTTCAGACCATGCCACAAAGTCTACAATCTACGTTCAGAGAGTCTTCAATATCTCTTAAGAACACAAAAACATGAAACCGGAGTCTGTGTGACAATTGTTGGACCACCTGCGGCGGTCAGGGATGTTGTTGCGTCAGTGAGGGTTTCTGTGTTGATCCGGGGCCAACTGCGTGGGTCAGAAGGCCTCCCGTGTCAGGGAGGTCTTCTGAACAATGTGATGATATATGCTTCTTCTGGCCTCCGGATGGACCAGGAGAACCTGCTCCCTGTCGCCACAACGACAGCCAGAAGACACTTCGCGACGGGGCGGGGTGGCCCTTCAGCCCTTGACCGGAAATGGCAATGTACCCCTGGTGTTCTACTCAAGCTCGGAAGAAAGTAAGGGGTCTCATTATCGTTGAGTAAAGTGGAGGTCTCATTATTGTTGAATAGAGTAGGTCGAAACGAATGAAAAAACAAAAAACAAGACCATCCCATGTTTGCCTAAGAACATTCATTTTTTCAGAATGGACTAGTGAAAAAGTGCATCAAAAGGTTTGAGCATGCCCGCCCGCAGCCTCGAGAGCAAGGACAGCGATGATCTCGGTTGCAGCTTCCGTAAAACCGAACGGCGTTGGTCACTGCAAGTGACACCAGACGGCGGGCGCCGTGTATCGCGCGCCCAGGTGGCCGGCTAAATATCCTTTGCTCGGGTGGGGGCAATGTCACGCTACTGAGATCTCGGGAACTAAGAAAGCTAAAGACGCCAAATTTGCAGGGTGTGCTGACCTGTACGTGAACTTACTTAGGTTAAAGTTTCAGGTTCCTAAGTCATAACCTTCGGGTCAAAAAGGTCAAACAAGGTCAAGTTCAAGGTTGGTCTCCAAAGTGTCCCCAGAACCTAGATAATCGTTTCTAAGCAAAAGGTCTCATTCTCATTCAAGGTCCATGACCTTGTTTGACCTTTTGAAGGTCAAGGTGACCAAAACCATACGAGATTACTTTGAGTTTTGCATTTGACTAAGCGACAAAGATTACGCTAGGCAGTATGCTCCTAAAACAAAATGTTGACTTGGGTCAGTTTAGGTCAGTGACCTATTCTGACCTCTAAGAAGTTCATGGAAGGTGTATAATGCGGTTCCTGCTATCAATAAACTCGAAATGAGCACCAGAAACTATCCTATACAGCAAGCCCCAAAGTAACATAACAGGTTGGTTTGGACCTTGGTGTGATCTTCATACCTGACCCTAGGTCAATTTGATTTGCTCATTCAACTGTTGTGTTGCCTAAGAAAGTATCGCAGAGATGTATGGCTTCGTGTAACACTCGTTGTTGGATCAGATTAAAGGATTCCCTAGAGATGGCCTTCACTGAAACCATGGCGTGACTTTGGCCTGCCATACGTCAGCGACCTCACAAGGTACATCTAAATTTTTGATGCCAAACGATCTGCTATTCAATTATCTGCAGCTATGCAAAATTTGGCGGGGCTACGCCGCGCCGTTCGGAAACCATTCTGGAAAAACCTTCGGGGGGGGGGGGGGGGGGCAATTTAACCCCTTCACCCGGGCACGTGTTAATCTGTCTTCTGGACAGGTTGATAGTAACAGAAACACAAAAAATAGAGAATCTACCTTTACCCTTCCAGTTCCACCACCAGATACCAGCCGCACTGCGCGGTGGTTTAAGAGCCAATCCGCTCCCATGATCAGTCTAAAAATCGCGCACGTGAAATATGAGCCCAGATTGCCTTCTAAATGTAAGATTTGATGTCATGAAGCGTTAAAAAATACTGCTTTCAGAAGCGTCATCATTTTTGTCCACACGCTGGCCACGGCTCAGAATTAGCTGCTAAGCCAACGATGCGCGGCTCACGGAGACTGCAACGCCCGGGGCGAGGTTTTGTTTCTAAGATCTTCGGGTGCGCATGCACAAAATTACGTCACATAACTTGTACTATTCATCGGTTAATGTGTTGAAAGGTAATAATTTCAGAAGTGTCACCATTTTCGTCCACTGGTAGACCAAGACTACAAATTAGTCGCTAAACTGACGCTCCGTGGACAATGGAGACTGCAACGCCTGGTGTGGAGGTTTTTGTTGTTAATATTTGAGGGCGCGCATGTTGAAAAGCGCGTAACATAAATTGTATCGCTAATCGATTCTGACTGAATAGTGAACATTTCCAGACAAGCATAGCTTGGCCTGTTGATACACATTGCTGACCACTCGATCTGCAATCAAACTTTTATCTTCAAATTTTGACCAGACATATCGATCTAGTTTACTTTCGCGATGTTCTTAATGTCTGCAGAACCCACATAAAAATTCTGACATAGCTTCTGAATTCTGTAGGTTTGCAAAGTTGTCTACGTTGAATGATGGGCAATGAAATGTCCGTTGGGCCGATTCATACCTGAGGCAGGTAGCTGCCCGGAGGCTATTTTTCTGCTGTGGTGTCATGTGAGGGAAGATAATTGGGAAGAAGATACTGTAACAGGTGTCCAACAAATGTTTCAAACACCAATTGGTAGTAATGCTGATCCAGAAATATGCGACAAAGCAGCCATGCGATCAGTTCAGCCAGTCATGCGGGAGACAGTCGGGCCGGGGCAGTGGCCGCTGGCGGCGGACGAAAGCAGGGTCCAGATAAGAAACATGTGACAGACAGGCCTTCATTATGTGGCTTGGTTCTTAAAAGAGAATCTCCAGTTTTGCGGTTTTTTCTCACATTGTTTTTGGCAATTTCTATCTTTCGAATTTGCTTCCGCCTAGAATACTGTGACAATTCTTATCTTTTGGAAAGAAGTCAGCGAAATCAAGGCGCATAAAAAATATGTCACTGTGTGAGCCATCGATTCACGTCCGAAATTCCCAACAGCCTATGTCCAGGCAGTATTTTGGCATCTACCCTGTGGAGGCAGATGCCTCCTTAATGACCCAAAATGCTTACCCGCTAGTGGAATTTCGCCTCGCCAGAAACGACAATGTTAAAATGGACGAATAATCTTGGGAAGCTGCGTAGCCTTATTTGCCGAATGGCATAAATGCGTCGAATGGGCAAGATTGTGCACCAGCAGGGAACAGCTTTAGATGTAAATCTAGCATAGCATAGCAGCCATGACATTTGAATAAAGAGTGATAGTAAACTCCATCCCTACCCCCCCCCCCCCCTCCCCGGTCATCGGACTCGCTTTCCAGAAAAAGTTACTTAGGTGCATCCTGAGCTTTGCTGCCCACTTTTTGAGACGTTCCTACGCCTATGAGTAGATCGAGTACATGGAGTCAGATTTAGTTCCTAACTTGGGTCGCTTGCGTGGAAGGTCAAGGACCACGCTGGTATGGTTCCCCATGCTAACGCCGTCCACCTGAATGTATTCAAACATGCAGACAATCGATTCACTGCGTAATCTTTACCGCGTGCAGCTGCAGCCAAACGTCAACAGTCACCGGTGCAGGCTAAGGGCAGAAGGCAGGTATGCGATTACGGTCAGGACCATCTGCATCGCCGCTTTGTGGATAATAGCGCAGGCAGACAACAATGCAGTTGTACAGTTGAGGTAACGATGCCGCGGAGAAAGGTCGATGATCTGGCGCATACTTGTGCAGCATTGCGAAGTAGGTCCACAGCCTGTGCGGCTCTTCTCTAGAGAGCGCAACTGGTCGATATGGGCGCATGCCGCCGTCTGCAGCACGACTGACATTGCGTTTCCTCCCTGACTGAGCCACACCAATCGTATCGTGGTCCACCCCTGGTTTCCCGACAGATTTCTAAAAAAAGCTTGCAGGCCTCACCTGCTGCGGTGCTCAGCGCAGATCGAGATCATCCGCTACAGCCAACTTTCCGCCGGCTGTCGTTCACCGCTCCTTCCCGAGTGGCGCTGGCGCGCGCCGGTGAGGTGCCACACCTCACCAGCTCGGCCGGTACCGGTGCGGGCCGGAAGCGTCGCCGCCCTGCCGTGAGCCGCGGCGCAGCGCTGCACCCCGGGACTGGACATGCCGACTGGCGAAGATGCCGCCCGCGCCGCGCTCATGCATGTATGCATATGTTGTGGCGAAGGCCTGCCGGTCACGACAGCGTATTCCGAGGCGCTGCTCCCGGCGCCAAATAAGGCGGCCGCCCACCGAACCCGTCCTGTCACGTGACGCGCGCGGCCGACCGGCCGGGCGGTCACGTATTGCCGGGCCGCGGGACGCCAGGACGCCCGGCGGCGCAGTCCGCGGGGGTCCCGAGTCAGGTGCGCCGGGAGTTGGGAGTCGGGAGTCAGGAGTCGAGAGTCGGCGGCGGAGTCCGCGGGGTCCTGAGTCAGGTGCGCCGGGAGTCGGGAGTCGGGAGTCGTAAGTCGGCGGCGGAGTCCGCGGGGTCCTGAGCCGAGTGAGCCGGGTGCCAGGAGTCGGCGGCGGAGTCCGTGGAGTCCTGAGTCAGGTGTACCGGGGGTCAGGAGTCGACGGCGGAGTCCTGAACCGAGTGTGCCGGGAGTCAGGAGTCGGGAGTCCGCGGGGTCCTGAGTCGCGTGTGCCGGGTGCCAGGAGTCAGCGGCGGAGTCCGCGGGGTCCTGAGTCAGGTGCGCCGGGAGTCGGGAGTCGGGAGTCCGCGGGGTCCTGAGTCGCGTGTGCCGGGTGCCGGGAGTCAGGAGTTAGCGGCGGAGTCCGCGGGTCCTGAGCCGAATGTGCCGGGTGCCAGGAGTCGGGAGTCAGTGGCGACCACTGTCTCGAGTGACTGAGTTCCGTGATCCGAGATCTCTGCAGGACACCTTACGACGAGGTGTGGAGGCGAGAGCAAAGGGCTGGTAGCACGTTCAGGGTTAATGCCTTCTAATAATGCAACTAATCACTAAAATCGTGAGTTGCAAAATTAGCGTGACTCTCAGGGGAGGCCGGTGGAGAAACTTGTGACGGACGCGCCCGCACATGGCCCTGCACGCATGCTGGCCGGGCTGGCTGCTCTGACCTCTGACTGGGCATGCTGGCCGGGCTGGCTGCTCCGGCGTCTGACTGGGCATGCTGGCCGGGCTGGCTGCTCTGGCGTCTGACGGGGCATGCTAGCCGGGCTGGCTGCTGTGGCGTCTGACGGGGCATGCTGGTTGGGTTGGCTGCTCTGGCATCTGACGGGGCATGCTAGCCGGGCTGGCTGCTCTGGCCTCTGACGGGGCATGCTGGCCGGGCTGGCTGCTCTGGCGTCTGACGGGGCATGCTGGCCGGGCTGGCTGCTCTGGCGTCTGACTGGGCATGCTGGCCGGGCTGGCTGCTCTGGTGTCTGACGGGGCATGCTGGCCGGGCTGGCTGCTCTGGCGTCTGACGGGGCATGTTAGCCGGGCTGGCTGCTCTGGCATCTGACGGGGCATGCTGGCCGGGCTGGCTGCTCTGGTGTGTGACGGGGCACGCCGACCATTGGCGGAGGCTGGCACTCTCCAGCCTTCAGACGAGGCCTTCACATCTGATTGAGACTGCCTGGCGACAGATGGAGGGCTCCGCCGTGATTCAGCACTTCCGCGGCTGAACCGCACGCGTGCGCGGGTCGCTATAGGGGCTCGACGCAGACAGGGTCACACCAACCGGCTCTGTCAGAGGCGGCGCGAGAGAAGGGAAAGAACATGCGTTTGGGAGATCAACCAGCTTCCTGGAGGAGTGCGTGGATTAAGCGCGATGGTCAAATACAACAGTCACTGCCCTAGGTTTTTCTCATCAGATTTCAGTGAAACATACCCAAAAACGTCCGTTTATTTCACACTGCACAGGAGTTTCCGTGCGATATTTCATCACGGTCGTGCCTAAGTTGTAGATAATCTTTGCAATGAATCGGTAGCCAGCTAGATGATATGGATGATATCAAGATGATATGACAATGTGTCCTACCTCAGTCCTTTTGCAAGTCGTGACAATAGCAGTACCCTCACCAGACCCGAGATCGGTGTTGCAAAATCTGCGATGTTGTTGCGAAACCGACCACCCGCTGCACGTAATTTAATCGCTTCCTTTCGTCGTTACGAATCAGTTTAATGTTTTATGAGGTGTTGAGGGAAGGAAATGAGACGTACTTTATCAGCGTATCTTGCGTTCCGAACTATCTCACACATCCTTCCGGATAAGATGGCGAAATATGCCCATAGCTTGAAAGCACATTATTGAGAAAAACTAATGTCTGGTGAGTAATGCCGATATCATGCTGTTAAAGCATCGCTCAGTGGCTCCCAAAACGCACTGAATTTGTTTTCCAGCATGCTAATTACAGGAACTTTTTTCATACACATGATTCGTCCATTTCCCGTCAGGTTCCTCTCGAATGAACGTAGCCAAACCCGGCTTCGTAGGCGAACCAGCTGGACGCCGACAATCGTGCCGCAGTCTCCGCAGTCTCTGTCCTCACAGCGTCCTTCCTGACCACGCCAGCGACACACGACGTGACGTGACGTGACGTGACCACGTGACGACAGGGGCTGCCGTCACGGACGTGTCGCGTCAGCGCGGCGGCCGTGACGACGCCAGCGCTGCCGTCCGGACCACGGCCAGCTGGCTCTACAGTGGTCAGCTGGCTGCGACGCTGCGCTCGGCCGAGCCGTGCAACGCTCCAGACGGATGTAAACCAGGCCTCCGCTCACATTAATCTCGCCCGTATCAGCACGGGCCATCGTTTTTACCCAGCGCCTGTCGGGCGAGTACAGGGAGAGATCCCCTGGCTGCAGGAGCGCGGCCAGGCGGGCCGCGGGAGGCGACGCCGCTCGGGCCGCGCCAGTTAGCGACCGCTGCTCCCGGGTCAGGAGCCTCTTCAAGCTCGTGCTGCGCGGTGCTGGACGCCCCCGGGCCGTCCCTGGTGCCGCCACTGGCGGCTCGAGATGCGCGGCGGCTCAAGCGGCCTGGCGCCTGTGGTGACGGCCTCTGTTGGGGTGACGCGCGCTCGCGGACGCAGACGTTGAGCCCTCGTGGTGGCGAGCAGCCCTCCGGGAAGTGCCGGTCAGGGCGAAGGTCTCCGCACGCGGTCCCAAGCCGCTAGCGACTGGACGCAAACGGACGGCGGCGAATGTTCGGCCCGACCTGTGAAACGCGGCGCGTAATGACTCCAGGGCGGTGCCGGCCGCTGGATCGGATCAGCTCAGCTCGGCCAGCCCGGCGCCGGCGGGCTGCGGCCGCGCCACCTGCAGCCCCTGCTGTGTGGGGAGCGCGGCCCCGCCAGCAGCAGGCCGCTGCCATCTGCGCGAGGAGCTCGTGCTAACGTTAGATTGGTCGCCGAATTTGGTTAGTCTGATCGTGAACTGGTGTTCTGATGAGCAGCTGCTTTGGGCGGATTAAGCGGCCATGCTCCGGGGAGGTTTTTGTGTTTTGCTGCCTTCGGTTACCGTCAAATGTACGATGAGGTGCCAGTAATTGACGAGACTTGTTTCCGCCCGTTTCCAACACCGCTTCGCTACCTCAGTGTATCGAGCCAGTAGAATGAATATCAATCACTCAGTGCATAGTCCCAGCACGTTTCCGATAGCTTCGAATGGTGTATCGATGTGAATACAA
Organism: Pollicipes pollicipes; assembly: GCF_011947565.3. Classification (NCBI taxonomy): domain Eukaryota; kingdom Metazoa; phylum Arthropoda; class Thecostraca; order Pollicipedomorpha; family Pollicipedidae; genus Pollicipes; species Pollicipes pollicipes. The sequence goes on along the minus strand of NW_023597054.1, from coordinate 37,480,833 downwards.
AGTTTTCTGTGAACCGTTGGTCAGCCTTTAAGGGTTTACATGCACAAAATGTCAGATGATCTCATCAACCACGTGGCTTCGTAGCCAGGCCGATCACCCCGCACTAATGGATTTTTTCGTCTAAACCGGCTGTAACCTCAGAACTTACGGCCCTATTCTCTGCCGTCACAAATGTATGCAGTTTGAGCCCACATTCGTCAACAGCCACTCCAAGACATGCCGAATGTTTTTAGCACAGAAACGCCGCCACCGTCGTAAAACACTCAGCTGCGGCCCGAGCGGGCAGGCTGACACGGTATCGCTACTGCCCACTCGGGTCTCCGCGGCCCACACTGAGCAGGTCGATGCATCGCGCTTGAACATCGGCGTCGAGGGACGGTTGATTTATAGCGCTGCGATAATTCGCAGGGCGCGTAACCCGGCGCGCATCAGCCACACCGTCCAATTCCGAACGACAGGCAGTGGGTGGCGGACCAATCAGTGGGGCCGGGCGTCGCGCCGGACCAATCAACAGTCGCAAAGCCGTCAGCGTGTCGCAGCCGGTGGATGCGCACCGAATGGCTGCTGCTGACGGCTGCGGAGGTTTGAGTGCCGCAGCTGCTGTTTCAAACCACCTGGTGTAGGCGGTCATAAGAAATGTGCACAACAAAGGTGCGTTCAAACAGCGTGCATTCATATGGTCGTGCAAACACAACTTACACGCTGTGTGCAATGTGTACGGTGTAGCAAATAAGACAACTCACCAAGATTAATGCAACTATTGAAGTATCATCTGCATACCTATAGTTGTGCTAATATTCAGTGAAATGGGTAATTATAGAGGACCCTGTCTCTCGGGTGTGGGGTGCCGCCTTATAGCCACGATGTGGTCGGTTGGAAACCACTCTACCGGCCGCGTTTCAGTTTTTCTTGATACAGTCTGTGCAATTGATAGCGACGCCAGCGACCGCGCAGCTACGCCTGTCACCAAATAACGGACAGATTACTAAGCTGGAGGGTTTCCAGTATGTATCAGTCTGCCTCACAAAAGCCCAAGTGCATGTCGCACGTGATCTCAAACACACAGGGAGACGTGGCGTGCGCCACAACATAAGCGCATTCTTCCAGATTCATATCTGCGCGATGCGCCCCGAACTGACGCCAATCAGGGGTGGCGAGCACTTGGCTCTGTCCAGCCTAGAGGGGCAGTTGCACAGTGACTGTGTGGGACCGTTCACCCGACCCTGGTACATGTTGGCGCGTTTTTAGACACACCTGTGATACCGATCCCAGTTTTTGCTGCAGTGACGGTCCGCACAAAGGCCGGCACACGATACCTATGACCGTGCTGTAGTCGCTCGCCTCCGTCGGTAACTTTCTCAGGGCCATCTTTGTCTGTCCTGTGCCCAGCTGTCGGTCTTCGGCCTCCGCCGGTGCTGGTTCTTTCTTACACCTACCCGGGGGTGAAGATCGCTTCTTACCGGCTGCTGCCGTTGAACTTCGACCTGTCTTTGTTTCTCGGATTGCACGACAATGCTAAAATGACCCTGACCTTGCACACACACACACACACGCAGCTGGCAGCAGACGCCTCTTACTCCGGCTCTCAATGTGTTTTCTACAGTAAAGCGGCACCATCATCGTCCAGATTGCAGGCCTACAGAACTCTCCACCTCATGAAAACCCAAACCCCGAACAGCAGTATGGGCCACATGGCACTGGCGACCGGGCCGCACCTCCTGCCTGTAATCAGTAACATCCGGGTCGACTCCGTTACCCCGGTCCTGGCGACCGGCCCCGGCTGTGTTTGGCCGGTCTGGATCACCATCATGGACACCAGGCGATCCGCTGGATCTCCAGCTTTGCCTTTCGAAGTGACGCTGCCCGACGACCACGCGGGGAGCGACGATGGGGGAGAAGGCGTTGATGATTGATGGTGTGGTGTTGATGATTCAGCTGATGGGTGGAGATATGGAGAGGGCGGGGAGCTCGTCACCTCAACGTGCCGGTCACTGCCGCACAACCTAGCCGGCATCAGGTGTGGCTACAGCTCAATGGACAGCTCGATGTAAGCATCGGAGGCCTTGAGCTCCGGGTTTTCAGGTTTGCGGAGTTCGGCATTCCGAGCTTTTGTGCTGGCAATGATTAACCTTCAATATACCAGAAGACATTGACTAAATGACGTCATTTGGCAAACATTGGCTATGTGGTCATACCTTGCCGTTTCAAGCTGTGCGGAAGGTCACCAATGAACAACGTGAAGATAAAGAAACATGAAAAACAGTAGAATGAAATAAAACAACAGACAATAATATGAGCAATATAACCAACGTATGCTTAATAACGTCGTTTAACCAGTGCCTTCTGGCGTGCTGAACATCGAGTGTTTTCAGCATAGCTACTCTAAACTTCGAAGAGCACACGAGAAGGGTCTATTTTTCTTCTAACGCACTCATTAAGTGTCCTAACACGATGGCTGGCTCACGCGACCGCGTCGGATCCCACGTCCATGATTCCCTGGAACTTGCGCCCTTCCCATGGGTCGCAACTTCCCCTGCACGATTAATTTAATTTTCAGCTCCCAGTCCCCCCTGCCAACGCAAACCAACGAAGCTATTTGCATACTGGCTTGCGGTCGTGGGCAGCCTGCAGCCGGCACCGCCAGTCCAGCCCTGCTGCACTCGAGGCGTCGTTGATGTGGTGTGCAGTCGCTCTGCAGTTGCATGCCGGCGGATGCCAAGAGCCGGCGCTTGTGTCCGACGCCCAGCCGGTCATTTACAGCCGGACGGCCGGTCACGACAGGCCGGCGCGGCCGCGTGCCGCCAGATTTGACCGGCGTTAGCCGTTGCTAGGCCAGGAAGCGGGCAAAAACGGCGCCAGCGGACGCCAGGTCCGAGGGCCGTGGAATTGATTGATCGGATATAGACGGGAGGGGGAGTGTTCCTAAAAAAGGCGGCTGCAGCAGACACTGCTGACGTCACCGGGACTGAGACAGGACGGACGTCATGTCCTGGAGGACGCCACTGTTGTCGGCAGGGCCAGACAGGACAGCCGGGATGTCCTGGAGGACACCACTGACGTCACCGGGACCCAGACAGGACAGACGGCATGTCCTGGAGGATGCCACTGTTGTCGACAGGGCCAGACAGGACAGCCGGTATGTCCTGGAGGACACCAGTGACGTCACCGGGACCTAGACAGGACGGATGGCACGTCCCGGTGGACATCTACCAGCCTAGAGGAATGCATCCTGTGAGAAATCTGACTGCCAACAGCATGTACCGCGCGACGCCTCACGGGCAAAACAGTGCGCCCTGCATGCAGCATGACATCGTCAAGCACGGCATCGTGAAGTATGACACCGAAAAGAGTGACATCGCCACACCGCGGCATCGTGAGCTAACATGCATCATGCCTGTCGTGAAAGATTACGCACAGCCTCCATGTGCTCATGGGAAGCACTGGAGCACACAGCACATGCGTAGAAACATGCATGTGTCCACGGCGGCATCATCACACTGGTGACACGAAGTCGGCCATCACTGGATCCGCCGCGTGCCGACCCTCGCCCGTCCACGCTCGCTCGGACGGCAGCACGTGACTCATTAGGGGACGCTCCACCCCTGGGACGGGCTCGGACAAAGCCAGTTCCACCTCGGTGAGTAACGCACGAGCAATGCACCGCTTCTGTCCGTCTACATGTACAGCCCTGCGCTGGCTCACCTGCCATGGATCCCGGTCACGAACCACCTGTGTGTGATGCGGGCCACTCCACGCTGCGGTGGCCGCACCTGACCGACGGCAGTAGCCAACAGGGTCCGCGCGCTTTAGACGGGACGACAGCAGGCCCCTGAGCGAGCCTCGGTAGGTTCTGACCCGGGCTGACCTTGTGGACAAGGAGCAGTCCCGAGTCCTCAGATGGGACGACAGGGGACCCCTGAGCGAGCCTCGGTAGGTCCTGAGCCGGGCTGACCTCCTGGACAAGGAGCAGTCCCGAGTCCTCAGATGGGACGACAGGGGACCCCTGAGCGAGCCTCGTTTGGTTCTGACCCGGGCTGACCTCCTGGACGAGGAATAGTCCCGAGTCTTCAGACGGATGGCTGGGGTTCGGGGAGAGAGCCATTCAGGCGCCATTCTGGGGCATCCTGGGCAGCCGTGGTGACAGCAGTCACTGCCGCTTCCGGTGAACGGCTGATGCATTGCGAGCGGAGTGTGGCCTGCGCCTGTCGATCTGCGTCGGTCTCGCCCCCAGCCGGCCCAACCCACGGCAGTGGCGTCAATCCGTACCAGCCGCTTCAGAGTTCGGCTCCGATCTCACGCTGTTTTGCGAGCCGTGTTTGGCCAACTCGACTGTAGTGTTTTGTTACCACGCTCCGACTCCGTTCGTGCCTTTCTAAACAAACTTCCCGACCGCGAGCGGCGCCGAGAGAGAAGTCGCGGGGTGCAGCGCCCAGCCCGGCCGCCGCTGCGCCTCGCCGCCGGCCAGGTCAGCTGTGCGCGTGTCCCGCCGCCGGTCGGGCCGCCCCAGATCAGATCAGCGCGCAAGGTCAGGGCCCCGAGCCGCCGGCTGAAGGCGGAAAGCGGCGTCAGCGGCGGCGGCGGCGTCGAGGCCGGAGACGGAGGCGGCGGCGGCGGCTGGCGTTCGGCACGACCCGCGGCACCCCGGCACGTGACCTGCTGCTCAATCGCGCCGGATCGGGGTCACTGCAGCGACCATTGAGCTCAGGTCTCACTCCCACGGGCCATGCAGACGGTGGAGAGAGTCGGAGCGGTGCCCGCCGCCGGCCGACTCGGCAAGCGTTGAGTGTCTGCCCTGGATAAATCCTCAGGATTGCTAGCACTGGGTCATCATGAAGCGCTGGGTCGTCATGAAGCGCTGGGTCATCATGAAGCGATGGGTCATCATGAAGCACTGGGTCATCATGAAGCGCTGGGTCATCGAGCGCTCGAAGCACCTGATTGTGGGAAGTCTGCGCTTCCTCTACGTTGCTGCGAAAGTAATGAGGGTGGCTGGACCTGTGACACTCGACCATCGCCTGGGGCTGGTCGCAGCTGCGTCGATCGAACAACCGCACACAAACTCGTGATGTTTCTTCCGACCGTGTCCAATATCGCCGGCATGTACTGCAGTTACTGACTGCACTGGCGCCAGGCTGGAGCCACCATTGCCGCACCATGTTCGCCGTCTGCGGCTGCCGATGCAGGTGCCAGTAGGTGGGATTTTCCAACCACGCCGTGTCGTGCGTGCCGTCTGGGGTTGTCGGTTGTGCCGTGTGCCGTCTGTTGTCTGGAGCCTCTGGCCAGATGGTGCTTGCCGGCCTTCTGAAACGCAGGTTCAGATGTGCCATGTCTCGGACGTCGCTGGCCGAACCGGTTCCAAGACTGGCTGTGCTCTCTTCGTTCACTCCCCCTGCCGTTTACTGAACGATGCAGGGTCGTCACGGCACCCACATGCCACGTGACATCGTACTTTTAGGTGGAACTAGCTGACCACCGGCTCGCGTCCAGCGGTTCGTTATATGCAAACTAGTCGCTGATCAGGGTGGCAGCAAACACAGCTAACCGAACGAATGCCTCCTGCATCCCTAGCAAAATCAAAGTCCTCTTTGCTACTTTTCAGGCGAAACACGCTTTGTCCTGCCAACGAGATGCATTCCAAGTGCCAGATAAGGAGGTACATCTGAAATTTACGACGTCGTATTTTGGCTCGCCGGACAGCGCAGATCAGGACGAAACCATCTCGGAATGGGGGAGGTAGGGATGCCATATTAGCACCTTTTCCGCGCGTGTTTGGACGGAGGAGGGGCGTTCCGAAGACCCATTTAAGCAGAGGTTTGACAGCGAAGACAGGTGATATGTACGTCCAGGCGTGAACAGGGCTCAGGGCATGTACGCTTCAGTGTTGAACCTTTCGAGGCGCCAAAACAAGTTCTAGTATTAAAAACCTTTATCTGGTTAGTCAAAGGCCGCGGTCAGGTAGGCTCCGACACATTCAGTGTGGGTACGAGTAAGAACACGACGCTAACAAAGAACGGGGCTTTGATGAAGCGAGAGCTCCTCGTGGGAAGACTGAAAATTAGACCGTGGGCTATCAACAACAAGCCGCAAC